>NW_025738742.1:0-24910 GCF_021292245.1 Micropterus dolomieu
CAGTCGAGACTCTGGAACAGACAACAGACCTCTGCCCGAGGATCTCAAGGTACGTGCTGGTGCGTATGGGACTAAAAGGTCAGAAATATAACAAGGCGAGAGACCATGAAGAGCTTTAAAAGTGATCAATAGAATTTTAAAGTCAATTCTAAAACATACTGGGAGCCAGTGTAATGAAGCTAAAATAGGAGTAATGTGGTCATATTTCTTTGTTCTGGTTAAAAGCCTGGCAGCTGAGTTCTGGACAGTCTGGAGTCGATCAATAGATTTTTGGGTTAAACAGGTGAAAAGGCTGTTGCAATAATCCAGGCGTGATGAGATGAAGGCGTGTAAAATGGTCTCGGTGTCCTTAAAAGTTAACATAGATCGAATTTTAGGTAAGCTTTAGGTGAGTAGAAGTGCTTAAGAAAAGGAAAGACGCTGCTCTTGTAGGTGGCCTTGCCTGGTGGACTTGCACAGGAAGACTCGCTGGTCTTTACCCAAGTAGGTCTTCACACAAGGAGCTGACGCTTCAGTAATGGGTTTCAGTGAAGTAGTGTGAGTCTAATTGCATACTCCGGATTACCAAGACAAAAGGTTGGTTTCAGTGGGTGGGACACACACCCAGTTGTTTGAGCTCGCTCAGCCGGCCTTCAGATTCTAGTGGAATGCTCCGTAAAGTGCAAGGTGATAGCACATCAAGAGTAACAAAAAAGAGTAATGTATTACCTCACTGCTGCAACCTCTTCCTTGCCCAACAGTGCTTTCCTGTGTTTGAGAGTGCAACAGGAGTACAAGTACTTTCTGTTATGGGCTTTTGATCGCCCTCCGGATTACGAAGACAAAAGGTTTGTTTCAGTGGATTGGACACACACCCAGTTTTTTGAGCTCGCTCAGTTTTGGCATTTGTTTAGTTAGAACATCCAAAAGCAGCACACAAGTTTGGCATTTCCACTGTTTGAACTGGTCAGAACATCACTTTAAGATGGCGACTTCAGGAATGAACCTACTGTAAATTACAGCTCTGAAATTTACGAGTTTAGCAAAACAAAAAGGCAAACAAGACTTTACTTCAGTGTAACATCTCTGGTCTCTCTTTTTTCATCTCTTGTTGAATGTACTTTAGCATGTGAAAGCGAGCTGTACCCAGCATGCCGTTTGGTGGTGTCTTTCTCAAGTCGATCAGATAAACGGTTCTCGAGATATGTGAAGGACAGACAGGGATTCCTTCCTTTTATAGTCGCACAAGAACAATATAGAATATTGCAAGTCTTATTTTAAAATAGTTAACATCTGGTGTGACTAACGATATGAATTCTCTCCATCCCCACAGGCAATCAGTGGCCAGGCCATAGACCGACACCTCCTGGGCCTCAAGATGCAGGCGGGAACAGAAAAAATCTCCATACCTGATCTCTTCACAGACACAGCCTACGCCAAAGCCTTACACTTCCAGCTATCTACAAGTCAGGTACGGGCAGGGGTTGAAAGAAAACAAATATATCACAGCAGGGCTCAACGTTAAACTTTTTGTGCAACTGGCCGCACTGGGCCAGTCGGTTTGAAACTTACTTACCCTCCTACCAAAAGTTATTTACTAGTGTTACAACAAAACCAAAGACATATAAGTTATGTTATACTGTTAACATGTTTAATCGCTTATTAAATACATCCTGCATATAAAAAACTAAAATATAATCACAGTTAAAATTACTAAAACTAAAAAAGGTTACCAAATCAATTTCAACTTTTAAAACAAAACATACTAACAGACTCAAACATGACGTGCTCTCCGGCTGACTGCCACTTCATAAAGACATTTACACAGTCGCCTCTATCCTGATTGACAGGTTGCCATGGTAGCGACCTGGGGGAAAGGGTTTACTGAGGCAATAATTCAGAAGTAGCAAAATTTCACAATTATTTCTAATGAAACTGGACTTCTTTTTGCAACCAGCGGACTTGCAGCTTTAAGTTCCGTCTGCATGGTTTCACTTTCAGACTCAGAGGTTGCCGCTTGATTGAGATTAGAGAAATTTGGTAACCACTCGTCACGTCACTACATATCTGGATTGGGCGCGCCAAGAGCTGCAAAACAATTGCATGATTGTAATTTTTTTTTTTTTTTTTTAAATACTAATGTTTTTGAGTTACTAGTAGCTGTCCCGACGTTACTTTTTACTGGCCCCGGGCCATCTGGCCACTGTTATTGTCAAGCCCTGCGCAGTAAAGAAATACTTGCTTAGTGACAAAACATCTCTATCAGTAGTCCAAAAAAGTAGCAGTTGATAGTAAACAAAACTGTTAACTAACCACTACATTCTCATTTCTTTACAAGGTGCCATCCAAGACTGACTGCGTCATGTGTTTTGGCCCTGTTGTCCCAGACGGATACGGCGTGTGCTACAATCCCATGGATGATCACATAAACTTTGCAGTGTCGTCTTTCAACACCTGTGAACAAACGAATACAGCGCATCTGGCCCAGGCCGTGGAGAACGCACTGTTGGACATGAGGACATTGCTGGAACAAAGCCCAAGAGCCAAACTGTGAAGCTCTTTTATCCAAGGAGGGTTAAATCAAGTGGGCGCTGCAGGGCTAGTCTCAGCAAAGGGCATTAGTGACATTTAGATGACTGGACCCCACACCGTGTGCAAGACTACCATGTTCCAGATGGTAGTCTGAATCAGTATTACCAGGTGATTATTGATCAACATCATGCACTTTAAATGATTCTGTGATACCTGCTGTGTAATGACTGGGAGGTTTAATGCACAGGCATATTAAATTAATAAATGAGAATGAAACATCATTAACAGACTGTTACTGTACTTTACCACACAAATTTCCCTGTTTTGGATAATAAAGTTTACGGTAATCCTGAGAAATGATCTTGTTGATGGATGTGTATGGATATTTCATCATTTTTATTAACAAATACTGTCTGTGTTGCCACAAACTGGTTTATGCCGCTGTTCCTTAGACCTCCATTGTTGTCTAAAAGCTATGAAAACCACTGCTGCATTACAGTGAACATGGCCAGCTTGGTTTACAATGGCATTTTATATTTGTTCATCTGCCTATTGTTAGATGGGTGAGACACTGGACTTTTACCCTGGAGTCTGATGTTTGTTTCCTGTGTGAAGAAAATAGTCAACGTTGATTTGTTTTTGTTTTTTTACTTACGTAAGTAACATTACTTATTTGAACCCAAACCATGATTACATTTAGTTGATGCTTTTATCCAAAGCGACTTACAATTGCTATTTATGTCAGAGGTCGCACGCCTCTGGAGCAACTAGGGACGCTCAGGGACATATTGGTGGATGTGTCACAGTGGGGAATTGAACCCAGGTCTCTCACACCAAAGGCATGTGTCTTAATGTGTTATCCACTGCACCATCTCCATCCCCATAATGTTTTCCTAAACATAATCAAGTGTGTTTTTTTTGCTTAAACCTAACCAATCTGCGACCATCTCACGTCAACAAAGTGTTTTATTTTGAAACTCCAACCAGCTGTTGCATATTTATTATTGAAAAATTGACACTAAAGGGGTACCCAGGGTGAAAAGCGACACTTGAAGGGTCTTGACCAGGCGTCCATAGGGTAATGTGTTTATACTAAAGGGCCGTATCAGAAGTATTATTGTTTCCATCTTTACTGAGCGTTTTTAATTTAGTTTCTTCACCTCACACTTAGTCCATGTGCACAGATTGCTAGACTGGTATTGCTCCACCCTGTTTATGGCATTAGTTTATTCATCTGTGCGCTCTAATTTCCACATATTTAAAATTTCTACCATATGATATCCATAGGGCTCTGTGGTACTGCAAGAGTCAGAATCAAAACCTACAAACAGGATCTTTGTTGATTTTATCAGAGTATGTCATGTTTGAGTTACTGTCATATTGTCTTTTTTGCAAAGTGCCAAGCAGTGTGATGGTTTGTTGTTCAGTACTTCCTTCCAAATGAAAGTTGTTGTTTTTTTAAGTTTTAGGGTAGCACCACCACCAACTCATTTTTGTTGAATGTTCAGTGGGTGGGAGGTGGTTAATGAAATGAGTTTCTAAACAGCTGACACAACAGATTAGTCACTTTGGCTTTTACTGGTACTGAAGCAAAGTATGCACTCTACTTTGAAATAAGTGCACTTTTGTAAACATACCCACATGTGGTGGTTTCTCAGACGAGACGGAGAGCATCCTGTCCATGTCACAACAGAAGGCCTCAGCGCAGCACTGAGACACCTGATTCACCCTTTCACTTCTGCATCTGGCAGCTGAAAACTGACTCACCCTGAACTCAACCCAACTGGCACTGATGGATTAATGTGTGTCTCTCATTTTACGACTGTAGACATTTTAACTCCTTTTTATACTATTGGCTAGTTTAATCTACAGCAATGCATCATATTCTATAGGATCATTATATGTTTAGCGTGGCTGTGCTGTGAGAACCACGTATCTGCCCTGTTTTCAGCTTTGTGACGATGCATTTTCCAACTGATTCAAAGGGGGTTTAAAAAGTTGGAATTTTTTCAACCCATGAAGCTTCATCTTTCAGTTTTTTAACAAACAAAATTAAAATCTCCAAGATACATGTTTTTTATTGGAGAGGAAAGGGGATGAAAGATTTACAAAATACAACATTTGTCTCTGAGGTGTAGTGAAGTACAAGTATAAAGTTGCATACTTGAGTAAATATACTTTGGTACATTACACCACTGCAATCACATAGCTGTTTCACCCTGTTTGTCTCAAGTAGCAGAAATGCTTTTTTTTATTTGACAATTTGAAATAAAAACTGCTGTAAGCTAATTAAACAAAAGACTACCTGAAATGTTAAGGAAGAAGAATGAGATAGAATTTTAAATGTTATCACCTGACAATGACCTGACCATGTTTTGTCTGGATTAATTCACATAATCATTTATTTCATAATGTCTTCATTCGTTCATTTATTTATTTAATATTGGCCACTTTGGGCCTCCATAGCTTTGAGTGTTGTCATTGCTGTCTGGTATGCTTGATTCCATTTTTGGTGTGATAAGTGTTTTTGATTGAACAGTGGCAGTCTTTGAATGTATGCTGTATTATTGACTACTATGCAGAAACATCCTGTGTATTTAAATAGATTTCTGTATAGCCCGTTACAGAAGAGGAATTATACTTTCTGTTGTGAAATGTTACTGTCCATTACTAATGAAATCCTGTTCTGCGCCTCCTGCTGAGACGTTTCCCTTTACATGTAATCTTCCTGTTGCACTTCTGTAACTCGGTGGCCTCAGCTTCTTTTCCCTTTTTCACTTTCCTCTGGTAAACTGCCCACTGACAGGATTATTTTGAGGTATATGTGAACTGGTGGAAATCTCACTCTCAAAACAAGAAGTTCTGACTATGTATTTAACTATATACTTTAAGTCTCTATTAAAGATTATGAGCTTGTTTCTTACACGTGTTTGGCTTATGTAAAGCACAGTCTGGATGGAAAACAGAAGGATGATAACACAGACATGAGTCATGTAGGTATTATTAGTACAATTAAAGAGAGGGGGACAAATTTAGAAGTTGTTGCATTCCAGTCAGCCCTTTGTCTGCATTCCTAAGGATTTGAGGTTGTGCAGAATCCTGATTTCTTTCTACAGTACAGCTGCCACTGTAACCCATGAGAATTAGTCATAATAAATAAAGTGTAGTCTTGATGAAGGGCCAACACGCTGAGATACTAAAACTAGCTTTTCCAAGCAACAAGAGTACAAGTTACGAGGCATGTCTGATCTGGCCACAGTGATTCATGGTTACCAGAAAGCAGCCTCTCCTTTTCCTGCGTCGAGGTCCACATGGATTTCACAATCATTGTAAGTTCTAACAGGAAATGGATTTTCCAAGCATGCATCACTGGCTTCTTTGGAGGGGAGTGTTGCTTCAGGGAGTAACTTGACACTGTGACTTTTTTTCTCTTTGATTCTTCGCTCATGTAGCCTTCCAGTTCCATTAATTCCCTGCGTAAGATCCATAACAACCAGTCAGACTTCCTAATGTAAGCTTTTGAATCAAGTGTCATCACCGGGCAATTTGCTTCTATGATGAAAGTGATAAATCCATGAAGACTTGCCAACAACTTTACCTTACCTTGAACGGAATAACAACAACTGACTGCAAAAGGAGGATAAAAATGATCACATGGTTATTACTGGTCTCACTGTTCTGCAAGAGCACACAAGGCCAAAACGCACAAGAAAATCGTGAGTATATCATCCTGTAACTTCTGATAGCCTGATGATTCTTATTTACAGCTGTAAAGAATACTATACTGTATAAATAGCGTACGAGTGCCCTATTTCCAAGTGAATTTTTAAAGCAAATAATATTGTATTTGAAATAAGACATGGGTCTCGACACTTGTTTACATTTACTGTATGGTGTACATGCAGCCTATTGACTGTAATCATAATCTGAATTTTTGGTTCTCACTGCTTTAAAATAGTTTTCCTAACTTGTACTGGCAATATAAATACAAACATTACATATTAGACTGCTTAATTTGCACTTATATGCAGTGTTGGGTAAATTGACAGAGGTGCAATCCCAGATCACCTCGGTACAGTATATCAGGGCCGTAGCCAGGAATTCATTTCTGAGGGTCAAAGGTAGGAGGACAAAATGTCTTCAAGATCATCTATGGTCCACTTCATTAGGTAGACCCATGTGTTTTTTCTTCCTTACTTGTCTTGAATATTGGGCAGGTTATTTGTCCATCTGGAGTCTCGGGAATGCTTCCCTTCGTGTTTTGCCTCTGACACTCATAACAGAGACCTCTGAGCGTACAACAAGACGACTGCAGCGTACACACATGCATATCCAAAGTTGTACACGGTCTCCAGCCTCTCATGAAGCTGTCGCTCTGAGCGTTGTGCTTTGTGAATGTAGCCGCCGTGCTACATGTGAGGAAGTTCTGTGCTGTAGTTTCACTGAATAGCTTTGCGTTATTGAAACTGTTTTAATACAACACTGACTGATTTGCAATTTGGTCCTGTTTGCCGCGGGAAGCGACCCCAACTCCGCTTGTGGAGCAGCGCCAGTCACAATGAATAGCCGCCTATCACTGTCCCAGGTTCTATCAAGAAGGACCCAGCTATGGTGTGTAGACTACGGGAGGCCGTGTGAGGAGATGCAACGTCAGCCTCCTGTTAAACCCCTAAACCCACAATGAGCCATAGACCTTAGGGTCCCTTTTCTTTTTCTATTTCCTTCTCCATCAGATTTTGCCAATTTAAACAACTTACCTTTTGTGCGCCTGATTAACTTTTGTTAAGTTTGCCCACTACAGGAGAATATGAAACGGGATTTAGACTTACACACTCTACAGACTTTTCTTTTAGTGCTGCTGCTGCTGCTTCTACTACTACCAGTGGAGACACCAAAATATGTGACCTATCAGAGTCTGTGACCCAAATGGGAAGTTAATCGCCAGTATGATGCTGTGAAGCGGTTGCAGTTTGATTAGGTTTAGGCACCAAAAGTACTTGGTGGGTAGTAGAAGGTAGAGTAGAGTTGAGTACTTTTTGGGCCAGTTATTGCTACATTTGCTACATTATTAAACTAATCTGTTATCTACTCTGCATTTTGCTATATTAACCAAAATTAGCTGTCATCCAAGCTGTGTGTGCACGGTTACTCAGGAGAGGTTTAGCCGGTGCGCCTGTGCCAAACATTAATGAGCTGGAGAGATGCAAACAATTCAGTTTAAGTTTGCGATTGTAACTCAATTCCAGTAAGTGCGCACTATACCACTGGTGGCCATGTTGGAAAGCAGCCTGCATTGCCCTTTTTACAAGCAGGCAGAAATACTTTCACTTTCCTTTAACTGCATGTAAAAAACGTATTTAACCATGTTGTCACACTTATTATTCCAAAAAGAGAAGATCTCTGGCCTCCACACCACTAAACTAGTGGTGGACAGTAACTAAGTGCATTTACTGTACTCAGTACGGTACTGTACTTAAGTAAATTAGAGGTATTTGTACTTGTAGTATTTACGAGTATTTTCTTTTCAAACCACTTTCTACTTCTCCACTACATCTCAGAGTGAAATATTGTACTTTTTTCTTCATTACATTTGTCTGACGGCTTCAGTTATTTTCCATGTAAAAACATTTCATGGTTCCATCTTCACAAATGTGAAGATTTGTTTTTCTTTTTGACTATTTTAATGTATTTATTTTTTATGGTTTTGAGGTTTAGACTGACAAAACAAGCACTGTGAAGGTGGCACTTTCTACAAGGTCAAGTTGTCCTGAATTCTCATGACTCTGTGGCTAAATTCTTAGAAATCACAAACATATGGTTTCTGTTCCGATCAAAAAAACAAAACCTGCAGAGTGTGCATCCTGAATCGGATGTTACTAACCCTCTGTAAACCCAGAGAACATAAAGGGATGATTCATTAATTACTTAAGTGATTTTGAGTAGTGAGCTCACTGGATGCAATGGCTCTGAATTAGTGACTGACTCTGTGGGTTCATATAGTTTCTATTTCTACTGTATTCTATTCAGATGGGTTTATAAGAAGGCCTAAGGCTCACTGGGGTCTTGGACAATATTTGATCCTCTCCAGCCCCCTATGCCAAAGATATGTCTCAAAACTTTTGCTTTGTCATACAAGTCTATTCACAAATGTAAACATAAACCAGAACAGTATTGTCTACATTTTTCTAGATGATCTTTAGTCACTAAAGACATGAAGACATGTTGAGCATGTTCTTGACCTTTAAGTAATTTTGACAAAATGTTCCTCACTCAGGGTCCACCTACTGGATTTCTTTCAGAGCTTTCAGCCACATCTCATGATGTCCTCACTATTGTTTGTCTCTTTGCTGTTGAGGATGAGGAAAGGCCTTTAAAATGTACTATGATCCTTTTCCTCAGGTGTCTTGCATTGCGGACCTAAGAATCTGACACTTACAACATCTGAGCAGACAATCCTGTCCACATGGGAAGACGACCGTTCATGCTCTGCAGTACAAGACGTGCTGATCTATGAGCTGGTGGTTCTCATAGCAGACAAGCAAGTACATTATGTAAGAGTTCATTTGTATTACACAAATCTTACCGACTTCCATAATAATCGCCTCAGCTTCTGGAATGGCCAAATTAACTTAGCTCTAATTTAATTCTGAAAATGTTTTAGGAGGAAGTTGCTGTGACGCCTGACCAGATAGGAGCTACTCACTCCTGGAACTGGACATCTCATTTGCCATTAGAGTGCGCTTCCCATTCAGTCAGGCTCACCTCCCGATACAAAAACCATACAAGCCCATGGAAACAAGAACAGAGTATTCCTGGTTAATATTAAGCTCCCTTAATTTCATATTTTCATCATCAAAACATTCGAGCTAACATTTATTACACATCTGACAGTCATGGCACTTCTATAGATGCTTATTATGGATTTTATTTGTTTGTAAGCTTTTGCAGGGAGAGAAAACTCAACAAACAAGCCAGAGGTTTTTCCACGGGACAGAGTGTTTAAGGTTGGCAGCAGAGCCACCTTCTGCTGCATTCTGCCAGTGGGGCAAACGTTTAAAAAAATGTATGCAGTTGGGTATGATGCTAATAATAATAATGACACCATCAAGATCAGCAGTCAGACATACGCCTTGACCATCCACCTGAATCAGCCGTCAGGAGACAGTGACACTGATGTAAAATGTCAAACAGACACATCTGAAAATGGGGCTTCTGCTTATTCCGGCTGTAAGTAGGACTTTTTTTAATGTATTTTAGAGTCTCAAATACGTGTTGTTAATAAATACTGGCTGTTCCTTTTTTAATTCAGACCCACCTGGTGACAAGGATCTTTGGTGTGAAACTCGAGATCTACAATCAGTCGAATGCAAATGGACAGTAGGAAGAAACACACACCTACTCCGTCCAACAGTTTATCAGCTACTTGGAAGGTACATTAAAATAATACCCGGTGTAGCCACAGGATGGAGTATGGAAGCAAAAAAGGCCGCAAGGATTTGAATCTTATGAGCAACTGACTACATAATTGTCAAATTTAATTACTTTTGAATAACAAAGGGCACATATCCAATTTAGCATTGCAATCTTAACATTGTTGGACTGTTGGACAGTTCAATCGAAGATCCATGTGTGAATGGTGTCTCCCTGTGACACCCTTTGTTTTGTTTTTTTACCAGAAACAGATATCTAACTCAAGGTCACGCAGTTTCCTGTTAAAAACAATGGGGCTTACCAGGAGTCCCTCGTAGGGATCCTTTCCATGAAGTTGTCAGACACCTGATATAACAGTCTGAGCCTGTCGTGGCAAAAAGAAGCACAATGACTGTGGAAGTCGATTTGAAGGGCACAATTCCCCTTAAGGAATATGTTGAAGCCACTGCAAACGGTTCGCAACTGCCAGTTGAAGCATCACCTGAATGGATTTCAAAACTTTTTGTACCTACTAGTCATTTTGACTACAAAATATGTGAAAATAGGACCCAGGTTATTCAGTTTAATAAATCAGGTGTTCAGTTGCTTACATATTTCAAATGCATGGCCTTCCTTTGCTTTTGTTTTTGGAAGTTTGGTCCTGGTTACCTGTATGTTTATGTTTTGGTAGAGAATCATGCAATTTACCTGTATCAGACTAAACTTTGTTGGCATTTGTATGACAGTGAGTGTGCGGAGAACAGCTGTTCTCAAAAAGTGCAAGTGGTTGAAGGTGAAAGAAACTGGACGTTAACAGCACAGAATGAGCTTGGGAAAGTGGAGCTCCAAGACCGTGCAGACCTGACTAAAAGAGGTATACCTTTTTAAAAAATGCATTTTTGTGGTTGAATGCTTATTTGACTATTGACATGTCTGTTTAATCATTCAATTGGACTTGTTTGTCTTTTCTTTCAGTGCACATGTACGCTCCACAGGGAGTGAGAGCTCCCACTGTGAATGCCAGAAATGTTAGCCTGGAGTGGAAGTGGGCAGTGCAACAGTACAATAATCTCAATATAACATGCCAATTAAACGTTAGCCATGGTGGAACACATACCATAGTAAGTTGGCAAAGGGAGGCGGGTGAGATATTAGCAAGGTTTTTAAAGCCACATCCTTTTCTAAACTGCACTAACATGATCTGACATCATCATATGTTAAGTATTCACATCTGACTTCTTTGGGATTACTAGCTTTCACATTGCACATATTATTTGTAACTCACACTGTGAACCTTTGCAAACATTTTATCATATTTATTTACTATTTTATTTTATATTTATTCTTCTTGACTTGCAGTACTTATATCACTTTATAGTTATTTTCTACTTACCATGTTTATTGTTACGCACAAAAACACCAAATTTCATGTAAATTTCAAGTGAAAACCTAGGTGGCAATCAACCTGATTCTTGTCCGTATTGTGTTTCCAGAGTGAAAACTTTGGAGTTGGCCTTAATTTTGCAGTTTTGAAGGACCTGAAACCAAACTGGAAATATAATGTGGTAGTACGATGTAGAACCACTGCACATTTCTGGAAATGGGGTGATTGGAGCACAAGTGTCAACTTCCACACAAGGGGTGATGGTAAGTATTGATAAAAGCAAGCAACAAGCTTTTAACCATTGTGGGCACTTTATTACTGTTTACATTTTCTGGTCACTGATTGTCTAGTTGTCCCACAGTTCCAGATGCTCTTGATGTGTGGATGCAAATGATGGATAACCGAATTTTAATCATCTGGAAAGTAAGTCAGATGAGTTGGTACCACTTTCTAATAAATTTTCTAATAATAAATAAGCTCAACAGATCAGTTTAATAAGAACATTTGGGTTGCCCGGGAGTTTATCCTCCTCCAGCAGGATACTTGTCTTTTCATCAGCTAGACCCCTCCAACAGACCAATTGACCTCTGACCTTCTGGAAAAGTGCTGTAGAGTATCTGGACTAAAATCCATTTATCAACAACAAAACAGTAAAAGACTTAATGGATCACTTTCATTTCAGATGACTTACTGACTTCTGCTGTTGACTTATAAAGCGAGAAATGTGTAGGCCTAACTCTTGTTACTGAGAACTTATTAACATTTATAACTGCAGGCAGGATAGCTTGTTAGAAAGTGACTCACATTTCCCTTAAGTAATGGCTTAATTACTCAACACATTGTCACTTCCAGCGTTAGTTAGTAGTAATATATGTGCAATATCTGGTTAGACTTTCAAAATAAAACTAGTAGTTGTGAAACAGCACAATTTGGTTAGGTTTAGGGAAAGATCAGGGTTTGGGTTACAATAACTATGTTACTTATGTGAGTTAAGTAATATTAGTGCACTGATGCTAAAGGGCTTTCCAGTACGAAAAAAACTTGACATGTGTCCGTATGTGACGACTTGGTAGTGAGACTGGTTGAATTAATAACTATTTTCTTCTCATCATGGCAACCCAAAAATTGTTCTAATTAATGGCTTTAAATGAATCTGTGAAACATTTATGCAAATAATTTATGAACTATTAATAAAGCCATTAGTTACCATTTATAAAGGATGCCTCATTTGAAAGCTTTGCCTGTTGTCCTCTCTGCAGATGCCACTGGCCAACCAGAGTCATGGACGCATCATAGACTATGAAGTGACCTGGGCAAGGACTACAGAGAGAGACCAACAAAATAGAACCACAGTGGCTCACAACCAGCACAGTCTTGACCTCAGCCAAGACTGCATGTCATGTATCGTCACAGTTACTGCCAGGAATATAAACGGCAGCTCATCCCCATCAACCATCACCATCCCCAGCCTCAGCCCAGGTATTAAGCTAACACATCTGCCACTGCATGAAAAGTGGGGTTTTTGGCAGTTACTATATTACAGTTAGGGAATTCAGGACCAAAACCTGCGTTAATAACCTTATAAAGTGCAACGTGTTAGCTAATAGCCATAAACAGCTCAGATGCAGAGCAACATTAGTGTTGTCCTGGAGTCGTGTTGCCGCCTTCAGTCTTCTTTTCGCTCTGGTTTTGTCTGTATCTGACTCTTTAACTGCTAAATGCTCCACTATGTTCACCAGTGAGTGTCTAACTGTGTAGACCTGTCTGCTGTTTGCTGAGGCTGAGAAATCGCTTCACAGAGCTGAGGGCAACTGCAGAGTTTCACCCAGAACGTCAAATAGTAGGGATGTACAATATTGGATGATATTCGATATGCTGATATGTTCAAACTCATTTTGTCCGATACCGATATTTACACATCTTTTTTTTATTTCACTGAAGAGAACACCATGTATCTCCTGTAGTACTTTTACCCAAATATACTTATTTTTTGTAGAAACAGATATTATTAAACAAGATAATTAACATTTGATTCAACCAATTGTCTATTTCTAGCGTTTGGTCTGAATACAGCCAAGCGGCCAATTTGGCCAACTGTGGTACTGCATCTAAAAAAACCTGCAGCCTGAAAAGCATTTTCCTCATGGAGACACCTGTAAAACTGGGCAGGACACCCAGACCTGCAAACAAGGACAATTCTTACTCTTTTAATGAAGCATTTTTAAATCACTAAAATAGAATCTAATTTGCCAGAGACTAGAAAAACTGTTTTCACGTGTGTCGTTGTCTACTGTATGTGCAGGGAAAGAAACACTAATGTCCATGCAGTGAGCCACACGATGTGGAAGCAAACCAGGGAGAGAGAACACTTTTGGTGTATTTTGGTGTAGATGAATGGACTGGTTTCCAGTTCTCATAATATATTCACAGCATTCTTTAACCCCTTGACGCCGATTTTCGCGAATTCGCATCATACCTCTTCCTTGTAGACTGCAAGCCAAAATAGCACATGGATGCCCCCAATGCCTGTTGGTGCATATTTGATACGAACCTAGGAACCTTTTGCAAGCCCTGGTTTCTCATTTATGCCTGTTGTTGATTGAGACAATAGTGCAATGAAAAATATAAAATATGTTGATTAACATAATGTGCGTTGGAGCGTCGCTGCACCCCGCTAAAACTCGCCTAGGGCCATCTAAAGTTTGGGGGTATTTTAGACAGAGACCCAACTACATGGTGCTCTGTGAGCTCTGCAAATTGGAACTGGCACTTGGAGCGAAATCATCTTTGTCAAGACAGCAGCGTCGATTAATAAAACAATTATCTTTAGAATAATCATGAATAAATTAAGTCATTAGATTAATCGACTAATTTTAAAAAATGTTGTTAGAATAATCAATTTGAGAAAGGATCGTTAGGCACAGCCCTAATCCTTTGATGTGTAACAATTGATTTAACATAAATTGTGGCAAAGCATATGGCCTGTAGATAACAAATATAGTAAAATTACATTCATAACTTATTGAAGTGAAACATTACAGTGACATTAAATTTTTATCCCAGATGTTTATGGAATTATAGGATGCTTATTGTTATCTTTCAGTGACAAATAATCCCTGCAGCTATACTGTATGTTCTGGTCAAATCCAACTTTCAAAGAGTCTTCATTTTCAGACAGAACCGGAGTGTCTTGGATTATCGGCAGTGAGAGTCGCTTCAACCTGTCTTGGTCTGCCAGTCCTACAGCCAGCTGCGGCTACATAGTGGACTGGTGTCCTACCACAGAGACATGCAGCGTGGAGTGGCTGAAAGTTCCTGCCAATGAAACTAATGCCAGTATATTTTCAAGTAAGTCTTAATTTTGCCCACAAAACAGTTGCACCTATGTAGCATTACATTTCCCTGTGTAACAATACACCTTGTCATTTCTCCACCCCAGAAAACTTCAGTGACGGAGTGAGATACACACTGTCCATATATGCCTGTACCCAGGGAGCCCCAGTGCTACTAGAAAGACGAGAGGGCTATGTCAGCGAGAAAAGTAAGCTTGAATTGTTTGACTTTCCTGTGGTGCACTGGTTTGCTTCATAAATGTGTCAGTACCATAAAATTCCTTGTTTCTCCTTTCCAGGAATCGAAAATAGCCTGTTTAAATCATTAAAATCGAAACAGCGGGATTCAGATGTTGAGCTATCCTGGGAGCCTATATCTCTAAAAGAACAGACGGCTTTCATCCAAGGCTATGTTCTGTATGGTTTGGACAGCAACAACAAATTAGTCATCAATGTCAGCGAAGGTATTGTGACATCCAGCTCTTTTCTGACGATGCTATGAAGGATAAACACTCACCCTCACCTTCTGAACCTGCTAGCACGTATAAATAAAAATCAACACCTCCTCAAGATGTTTTCACTCACCTCTAGTGATTTAACATCACCTTGCTGCAGTGACTTTTGAGGCCCCATCCACACTACTCTGTTTTAGTTTACAAACGGAGAATTAAAACGAATATGATCTCCGTCCACAGCAGCGTTTTAGCTACGTTTTGCAGTTGATCTCTGCGTTAAAACAACTGAAAACACACTGCCAGTGGCCGTTCAGGTACAATGGGAATGCGCGTACCGGTGTAAACGTGATGGTCTCTTCCTAGTTACAGAAGATTTGGTAAAAGAATAAATAAATACAGATGAAGCATCAGACCATTTTTTATTTTATTTTTTGCATGCACCAATAACGAGCTGGGACTGTTAGCCTACTGAATGTAGCACGGGAGTGTGGCGGCAGAAAACGGACTGGGAGTCGTCGCAAAGTAAACGGCGACATGCGCAGTACAAGTGTAGGCAGAGAAGTGTTTTTTGAACGGTACAGAATATTTTAATAAAAATACCATGTCAAAAACTCTGTCAGTAGCATCGTGTTTCTGCTTTGCATGACTTCTAAGACCCAATCAGAGAGCCGACCGTGAGCAGCTGCGTCATCGTTTCTGAAGTCCTCCGTTTTGGTCCGTCTTCACTAAAACACCCAGTTTTGAAACGCAAAACTTCTCTGTTTTAGCTCTTTGTTTTCGGCGTTGTAGTCTGGACAGGAGGTGCAAACATAGCAACAAGTCTCCATTTTAATTCAAAAACGCAGTAGTGTGGATAGAGCCTGAGGTGTACCCTTGGGTGTGTCAGTACACCGTGATGTCACTTTTGGGTGTGATTAAAGGTGTAACACAATGTAAACAGAGATCTGTGAATGTGTGTCCAGATGAATGATGTGATTCAGGACACACTGAGCTGGACAGGAGTCCTGCATGACAAGGATTATAAATATTTATTGTGTAACTCTCAGTGATGAAAGAAGTGTTCTGATCCTTTACTTAAGTAAAAGTAGTACATACCACAGTATAAAAATATTCCAATACAATTCAAAATGTTTTTTAAGTAAAAAAAGGAGTAATCAGCAAAATGTACTTAAAGTGTCAAGGTGAAAGTGTTCATCATTATACAGATAGGCTCCTTTCAGAGTGTTATATTATTCTGTTATTATCACTAACAAATATATGTAAGAGCATTTTAATGCTGTAGTTTTTCAATGTGGAGCTAATTTTGGATATTTTAAATACTACTTTATGTAAAATCCAAATTGAAAAAGTAACTATAAGTGTCAAATAAAAGTAATGGAGAACAAATTTACATATTTTCATCTGGAATGTAATAAAGTAGAAGTATAATGTAGCATAAAGTACCTCAAATTTGTGCGGTACAACACTTGAGTGAACATACTTAGTTACGTACTTCTTCTAAAGTCTTCCCACCACCATGCAGGCACATCACATCACTTTGGTACCATAGTGCCACCATGCTATGTTTATGGACGATGGATTGAAACTGCAATATTTCTAGAACATGTACCTGATCCAGAAAAGGGTAGCTGGACTAAGTGTGGCCAATATTTTCACAGTGTGATTTTGACCCCAAAAAAAGGATAGTATGATCATAGTCCAAAATAAAATAATTACTAAAAAGACCATCAGATAAATCGTACCACTGTTTTTATATTTAAATAATTCTTTATTGGTTGATTTTTGGCCTCTAGTGGCCAGTAAAACAAGCTGTAAACACAACTTTGACATATTATTACTTTACAAAGATGGTGTACATTTTAACAAATGCATATCCAGGAGACATCGAGATTTTGCATTTACACAGTTTAGGTAAGCTTCCCCTCTGCTTTTATCTCTGTTTTGGTCTCCACCACCCCCTGAGAATAATCTGGTTCTTTAGCAGCTTAGTGCTATATTCTCCAGCAACAGCAAGTCTTTCTGCTGTTCAGTGCTGGGCAGGCAGGTGACTAGTGCAAGAAGAGGAAATGAGGTGATGTTGTTATAGAGATGATAAAGACCACGTAGGCAGGAGCTCAGGGTGAATGGATGGGTGGACGAATAGTGAACCTTATTGTAAATGTCCTGACTTCATTTCGGCAACACTTGACTTTATAGCCCCCTATTTAGCATTTATAAGCACTATATAAACATGTAATAAATGGTTTATAACACAATATTATGTAGTTAGTAAGCAGATACATATACATGTTTATTAATGTATTAGTTAGTATTAAGTGAAAAAGGGCCGATAATATAATTTAAGAGCTGATATTTTGATTTTTAAAATGATTTGGATTCCTGTCCAAACTACACTTCGAACAGGCCGATATTGAAAGCTGTTCTGTATGTGATTGCAGTCTCAACAACTTCACATGTAAACAATTGCACATAAATAACTATTTGCAACAACTGTAAACAGATGGCTGAAAGAGAATAAACGTAGGCTATGTGTATTTTACTTTACATAATCTGCTCCAATAACTACATTCAATGTAGCATATTAACATCTAGTTTATCCCTTTACCAGCACTCTTTAATAATATCCAAAGCTACGAGAAACCATTTCTCAACCACCAGCTGGCTCTAAAACATGCCATCTGGCAGCACGGTGGCCTAGTATATAGCATTGTGGCCTCACAGCAAGAAGGTCCCAGGTTCAAACCCCTTCTGTGTAGAGTTTGCATGCTCTCCCCGTGTCTGTGTAGGTTTCCTCCAGGTGCTACGGTTTGGAGGATGAATCTCGCTATGTGTATGTGACAAAATACCTTTACCTTACCTATGATAACGTTACAGTGACATGCTGTCAACATGTCTACAATGAGGACCTGCAACTTTGAGATTTTATTTAACCACAACGTTTTACATCTACGTCACACAAAGAGGAGCTACAGAAAGCCGTGTTAGATTCTTGTTCAGCTAACGTCTGCTCTGGTTTAATCATTTCCGACACGCTGACTATAACTGCAGACAGGCGGCTCGCAGATATTTAGAAAACATTAAATTATAGCTTAACTGCTCATTAATGTTAGCGCTCCTCCACTGATAAACACGGCATTAGCTTTGTTTGTTTAGCAGCGTCAGCTGCTGTAATGTTATGTGATTTTAGAGAATATTTAGAAGTGATGAACTAGGGGCAAATGAGGACCTTTCGCTAGAACTACCAGACTGTTTCAGAAATAAATCTACAATTATGTTTGTCAGCAGCGTAGCATTCAACACACATCAATCATAACATTAAACATTATGTTACTGCTGTGAGCCGAGAGGAAGCAGGGAGAGGGCAATGTAAAACAGGAGGGAGGTCCATCTATCCATCCATCCATCCATCCATCGTCAACCGCTTATCCTGCGTACAGGGTCGCGGGGGGCTGGAGCCAATCCCAGCTGACATTGGGTGAAAGGCGGGGTACACCCTGGACAGGTCGCCAGTCCATCGCAGGGGAGGGAGGTTATTGTATAAAATTGTTTTTATTATAATTATTTAAGTCAACGTTACAAAGGACCGACTCACCGCTACCACATCCCTCCGCTTGTTTCTAAGTTCCGGTAGACTCCGTTGTTTTCTTGTTTTCTGTTTTCTTCTTTCTGTGTTTTTTGTGGTGAGGCAGAGTTGCAAACAGAGGCGCTGCAGAGCTCCCTCTAGTGGGCAAACTATGCAACACTCATAGCGCCTTGAGTGGTCGAAAAAGACTAGAAAGGCGCTATACAAATACCGAGCATTTACATTTACATTCATGACATGAGAGAATGATCTGTCTCTCTATTTCTTTATCAATAGTCATATATCTGCTTTTACAAACGCTGATGCAGATTAAATGCAATTAGCTCATATCGGCTGTATATATATATATATGTATATATGTTATGTTATTATATTTCTTTACTGAGTGTATGGTAAATGTTAAATGGGGGACCTAAAGTAAAGTGTTAACTCTCTCGCTAGTGTGAGACTGTGACCTTGAAGGTTCTTCAAGATGTTTATTAGTAACAGCATTGTCTTTCCATTTGTTTAGAAAATCCTGAGGCCACCAGTCTGACAGCAAGAAACCTTCAAATCAGTTCCTACACATTCACAGTGAAGGCATTGACAGCAGTTGGAGAATGCGGCACTACATCCATTACTGTCACCTTGAAATCACTGAGTATGCTGCTTCTCTTCCCTTTCAGAGCATTATTTCTGCTTGTGTAGAAATCCATTTTCTTTTGTAAAGCCATGGAAACAAAATCAAATTATGCATTTGTTACTTTATTTGATCCCCTCCCATTTCTCGTCTGGGCTGTTTGCCAGCAGCTGATAACTTGATCAAGGCAGTCTTCATTTCCCTGGTCACCATTTTTTGTGTCCTTTCCCTCATCACTATCCTTTGCTACAAACACTGGACGCGGTAAGCAAGTTAACACATTCATTTTTCTGTGCAATTTGCTCAGTTGTTGCCTCTGATGATGCCATTTCAAGGTTCATGTGGTTGCCATATCTTGTTTGAGATTAATTTTCATGCATTCTAATTTCCAACAGTATCAAACAGAAGGTCTGTCCTCCAATCCCAAAGCCAGTGTTGACGGACAAGTGGTTGACATCACCGGTAGGACACACAGTAATTTTACACATAAAGATCAGTTAACATCTCTAACTGTGAAAACAGTTTTACAGTGTCTTTTGTGGCTCTGCAGGAAGCTTTCTAAAGTTTAAGGGAACAATTTCTTTTTTTTTGACAGAAAGCCTGTGTTAGAAACTGAAGTTTGAAGTTTTAAAGATGTGGGCATTTAAAAGGCCTAATGACAGATGCCATTGCGTGGCATTATAGGAAGTGTAGGATCCAGCGTTTTTGGAGCTTCACTGATACTAAAGACTGAAAGTCAGGATATCTCAGATTTTGATGCTTTGATTTTTAGCCATGCTAGTGGTGGCTCTCTTAATGGCAAGGTCAGTCTGTTGGTCCATAACTTTGGTCTAGACTGTAATATTTTAACAACAGTTGGATGGATTGCTATGAGATTTTGTACAAACATTTGTGGTCCTCAGAGGATACACCCTCACAATCCCATCAGCCTCAGCTGTACTTTGTGTTTAGTGCTCATTAGCACATTACCATGCTATAAGATGGTGAACATAGTAAGCGTTACCTGCTATACATAAAAGTATGTTAGCATGCTAACATTAGTATGCTCAAAGTGTGCCAGAGCTGCTACCCAGGTTGTGGACTCTTAGTCTTTTCTTACTATGTCTCTTGTAAGTCCTTAAACTTTATGGAAGTGCAACTCTAAATTGGTGGAATACCCCTTTAATATTTAGTGAAAATAAAGTTTTCCTACTATGGTGCATCATTGGTTCACAGGTCAGAATTTCTGGACACACAGCTACCAATTCAAGTAATTTTTGTTATTAATATAGTGCCAATTAGTGTTGTAGTCAAGACCGCCCAAACCGAGACTAAGACAAGACCAAGACTTTTAGGGGCTGAGACCAGTCGAGACCAAGACCGAGGGAGGGCGAAACCAAGTCAAGACCAAGACCAGTTTCCCACATTACATTCCCATTAAAATACCCACATACAAACACTAAGAGCTGAAATCAACGTAAGCATCTTTATTCAACACTGCTTTTCCATGCTGACCATCGCGGGGAGGGGTGACAGTCGTTAACGGGAACAACACATTTTTAATTAGGATTTTTAATTGGTTGCATTCAAAGCAATACGTTTTCCATCCAGTCAAAGTTAGGATGTTAACAAATAAATCAGACAGTGCAAAAGCAGTTTATTGATATTGACTGTTTTGGTCTTGACTGGTCTTGAAATAAAATCCTGAGTCCTCAGTGTCCGAGATCGAGACAAGACCAAGTGCAAATGCGGTCGAGTCCAAGACCTTCAAAATGTGGTCTTAAGACTGGTCTCGAGACCAAGACCGGTCTCGAGTACTACAACACTAGTGCCAATTAAAAAATAAGTAGACTGTACTCTTTGTAAATAATTTACATTGATCCAGCAATTTTCAGGTAGGGCGAACACTTGGCCACAGTGGCAAGGAAAAACTCCCTTTTTAACACGTAGAAACCTTGAGCAGAACCCAGACTCAGGATGGACTGCCTTTATAATAATGATAGCAATAATAATGATGATAATAATACCCCCATGAGGTAATTTTGTCTGTTTTTCAGGGTGAACACAGTTGTCGTCCTCTTGGCGTGGATCAGTGTCACCACAGTGAAGTGGATATCATGGATGTTCCAGAGCTGCAGTGTAACACAGGAGTACTAGTGAATGATTATGTCAGCCAGGAGTTTATGCCTTTTGTTTTTACACAAACTCAAAAGGGTTACTACAACCAACCTCTGAAAAAGCACCTCCCACCACCCCTCACTATACCCACTGCTGCTATCCCATCAGGGTTACCAACTTCTCCAGTCAGATGTGTATTTCCTAACCCCTCATATGACCTGATAATGCAGATTGGGGATCAGCTGTCCAATTCAGGTCCTGAGCTCATCATTGAATACCAGCCTCATAATAACACAGAAAGCTTCCCTATAAACCAGACGAAAGGGGATCCAGAGAGTCCTATGTCTTGTGTTTCCACTTACATTTTGTTACCACAGTCACCCTCCAATTAGCTGCTGCATGCACAGCCTATGTGGTACGTTATACAGTAAGTAGGATGGCTAATATGATAATGCTGCCAGAAAACACCAAATTTTATTATGTATACAGATTCATGTGAAAAATATCTCACCAACTATTGGATAATTTGCTGTGAAAATTGGAACAGACTTTCAGGGCCCTCTAATGACTTTGGTGATCCTTTGACTTCTCTCCTGGCACCATCTGCAGAGTGAAGTCTATGGGATGGATTGCCATCAGTGCATTTACTCAGGTACTGTACTTAAGTAAGAATTTGAGGTACTTGTGGTACCTGAGTATTTTTTTCAGGCCACCTTCTACTTCTACTAGGATGAATTACAATAACTTTGATCCCCTGACCTTACATCACCATCATCAGGTCAGTTTCTTTTCTTCAATACTTGTGTATGGCTGAATTAAACTGATGACATTCCCATCAGCCTCAGCTGTACTGTATGTATTGCTAATGTTAGCATGCTTATACGCTAAAGTGAGATGGTGACCAAGCCGAGTATGTTACCTCGCCTTTATCTCAAAGCCCTGCTCTGTGTAAGTACAGCCACAGAGAGCGGTTAGCATCGCTGACTCTCAGCCTTGTTATGTCCATAAGGCTCAAATGCAACTGGATTTCTTCTTCTTCTTCAGTTCTGACTGACTGGTGGGGAGTCCCAGGGATTTAACCTCTGTCCATCCAGAAGTGCTTTTGTGAATGGTTGAATAGCTTGTCGTGTCCGACCATTTCTGTAACTTTCTGAAAGACCATCCTACATCGGTCAGCTGTGTAGAGGTAAAAAAAAAACAAAAGAAGCCAGGGTTTGATCTTCTCTCTCTAGTCATTTTTCACGTTAACGTGAGTACAACACTGTGAATGTCTTCCAGGAGAGACTTTCTGGAAAATGTATTCAATTGTGGTGGTGGTGTCATTTATTAGTCTTTCTGGATCTTGTTTCTATCAGTTTTGGACTCTCATTGAGGTACTTATGCTCCTTTTGTTTTTGTTTGTTGTTTGAAGTTTAGTTGCCCTTTGACTTTGCTGCTCTGGATATACTATGACCTGGATGACTGAGAATCTTCACAGACATACTTTTAGACTTGTTATTTCACAAATCATCATTAATAAAATAACATAGACTGAGTTACTGTATAATATATAATCTTGACTGTAATGGTTTGGTTGAGGTTTTGCCTGTGTATTTGGGGTATACTGTATAAATGTATAAATAAATTACAGGAATACATTTAACCTTTGAACCACAAAATAAAATGAGAAAAAGTATCCTGTCTTAATTTGGGGTGTTGGTCACTTTTTTTTTTATAGTAAGTATCTAATATAATATAATATCCTTCTTGAAAAATCCATTTGCAGCTTGAGTTCAGTAACGATTGTGAAATCACTGGAGTGACACGCAGGGAGTGCTTTCTGGTTACCATGAGTCACAGTGGCCAGAACACACATGCATAACTTGCACTAGTAGAGATCATAGAGTTTCCAGAGACAAAATATGTTGGTAAAATGTTGCAGAAAACAAAAAATATTTCCATTAGATGAAATGGCGCAGTCTTGTTGGGCCTGGCCACTGAGCACACTGACTTAATGTCTTTTGTCTGGGAATTCCAGTTTCAAGTTTTAGCAACCAACAAAATAAATAAATTGATAAATGAATTATTTTCCCATCAGAATTTAGTTGTGTGTGTAGAGGTTGTGGAACAGCATCTAAGATTTTGTGATCGTAAATTTTACATACAGAATTTGATCAATTTAATACATAACTTAAAAAATACAAACGTTTTAGAGACTTTCTTTTTAGTATCTGGTGAGAATTTTCTGAGGGGGGAGCAGTGTCCGTTATTCTTTTGACCTTTATATTTCAAAAGTCCTTGTTACGGACGGGGAAAAAAAGAAGAAAATCCTTGTTACAGCCCTGCATCTTGGGTATAAATGGAAATGGAATTTTTCACATTGATCAACAGAAAAAGACTTTTGAAGCGATCCTATGTGACTTTTGCTGAACAGCGACCACTGTGGCCTCGTGCTAATTACAGGATAACAAAATATGCTAAAACAGAGTATTAATAGCACAAGTAGAGAAAACTCATGAAGTCAGCAAAATACCATAATAATGTTAGCTACACAACAATACGTATCAAAAGTTTGCTAACACAACAGGAGACACCTTAAGCTACTGGTCAGCATTTCCACTATAGCACCAGAATCCCTGAGTGTATTATACTGAGCAAAGGACTTCAAAGGGCACTTCATTGCTTATGAATTCAGCATTTCATATATGAAAGAAGATCGGGATTGTGGGTAAACAGGCCTTTTCAAGTCCAGCCACAAATTCTCGATTGAACTAGACTGAGGGATGTTCACTGACTTGGAAATGTTTTTTCTATCTGTCCCTTGTGATTCATGCTTTCCATAACCTCTAAATGGAGTTGCTTCAGACTCCTCCCCTACAGTGGGGGAAAAAAGTATTTGACCCCTTGCTGATTTTGCAGGTTTGCCCACTTACAAAGAATGCAACGATCTACAATTTTAATCATATGTACATTCTAACAGTGAAAGACAGAATCCCAAAGAAAATTCCAGAAAATCACATCATATGAATTTATAAAAATTATCGTGGAATTCTGGACCAACATCTCCTTCCCTCAGTGAGAGAGCTGAAGATGGGTCGAGGATGGGTGTTTCAGCACGACAACGACCCTAAGCACACCGCCAAAGCAACAAAAGAGTGGCTGAAGAAGAAGCACATCAAGGTTCTGGAGTGGCCTAGCCAGTCTCCAGACCTGAATCCAATTGAAAATCTTTGGAGGGAGCTTAAAATTCGAGTTGCCAGGCGACAACCTCGGAACCTGAATGATTTGGAGGCTGTCTGCAGGGAGGAGTGGGCCAACATCCCTGCCGAAATGTGCACAAACCTTGTCACCAACTATAAAAACCGTTTGACATCTGTGCTGGCCAATAATGGCTTTTCTACAAAATATTAACATGCTGTTTGTCCAGGGGGTCAAATACTTGTTTTTCCTCATCAGATGGTTATCAATTTTTATAAATTCATATGATGTGATTTTCTGGAATTTTCTTTGGGATTCTGTCTTTCACTGTTAGAATGTACA
>NW_025738743.1:0-12046 GCF_021292245.1 Micropterus dolomieu
TTTGGGGGGCCGCACAGCCCTCCATGTGCTCGCCAGAGGTAGCCTGACTGCCATTAGGTACCGAGATGAGATCCTCAGACCCCTTGTGAGACCGTATGCTGGTGCGGTTGGCCCTGGGTTCCTCCTAATGCAACACAATGCTAGACCTCATGTGGCTGGAGTGTGTCAGCAGTTCCTGTAAGAGGAAGGCATTGATGCTATGGACCGGCCCGCCCGTTCCCCAGACCTGAATCCAATTGAGCACATCTGGGACATCATGTCTCGCTCCATCCACCAACGCCACGTTGCACCACAGACTGTCCAGGAGTTGGCGGATGCTTTAGTCCAGGTCTGGGAGGAGATCCCTCAGGAGACCATCCGCCACCTCATCAGGAGCATGCCCAGGTGTTGGTCATACAGGCACGTGGAGGCCACACACACTACTGAGCCTCATTTTGACTTGTTTTAAGGACATTACATCAAAGTTGGATCGGCCTGTAATGTGGTTTTCCACTTTGATTTGGAGTGTGACTCCAAATCCAGACCTCCATGGGTTGATAAATTTGATTTCCATTGATAATTTGTGTGATTGTGTTGTCAGCACATTCAACTATGTAAAGAAAGGAGTATTTAATGAGATTATTTCATTCATTCAGATCTAGGATGTGTTATTTTAGTGTTCCCTTTATTTTTTTGAGCAGTGTATATGATGTATCATAATGTTTGCATTTGGTTGGCTGCCATAAAACCGTTTGCGCTTAAAGTTTGAATGAATAGTTTGACAAAGACTTGGCTCTGTCCAAAGGTAACAAAATCCACTTAGATTTTTATGGATTCAGTAAACAAGATACAACATTTGCACAATTTGTGAGCACACCTTTGCAACATTGATCTCTATACAATCTATTCAGTTTTAGCAAAACAGACAGCTGACAACAAAAGTAATGAGGCAGTTGGTCTGATATTTGTAACAGGAAGTAGTGGTATCTTTCTGTATCCTCCTTTCTTTTTGGGGGGGCATCTTTATTTGACAGAGATAGTAGAGAGACAAAAAGGCAGGGGTGACAGTGATGATGACATGCCACAAAGGTGCCTGGCCGGAGTTGAAACCAGATAATTTCAGTTAGGCCTTGATACGTGATGCGTACTTTGTCAAGTGAGCTACCAGCGTGCCCCCTATATTTTAAAATAAATCACAGTACCATTTTATAGGTGCTACTCAGTACATACTTACATATGAAAGTATTGTTAAAAATTCCTGGCTGGCAATTGGAAGATGCAATGTTTTATTTTGGTGATGTTAAAGACTGTAGAAATGTTAACAGAGAATACAGCTAGGAGTGATCATATATAATAAATGCTGGAAACCACATTTTTTATGTCAAGGCAAAAATGTCTGTCCCAACATATAGTGTGAGTAACATAACATAACTATGAGAGGCAATACTATCTGATGGTATCCAACAGTTTTTTAAAATGACAAAAGGGCCAACGTGATTTGAGAGGAATGGTTTGAGAAACAAAGGTTCAGGACTAATATTTTAAAAGGGGGAAAATTTATTTTGTACAACTGTAGTGAGGAACTGAAATTATGTAGCACACTTTTTAATTTGAATTTAATGAACAAATGTCAAGTACATGTTCAGAATAGCATGTTGACTTTGGAATAGAAAATGTCATTTTTTGTCTTTTGTAGCTTCTATCCCACACCTAGGATCTGTTGTTTTCTTCTGTACTGTGAAATTTCTTTTTTCTTTTGGTTGGTTTTATCCCAAATTGTTTGTGTAATTATTTACAGGCCGAAATAAATTTAAATTACACCAATACAATAAGCCAACATGTATAGCGTGTGTCAAGAGAGACGGCAATGTTAATGCTCACACTGGAACCATTACCTTTAAGCCACCTCAACAATAGTTACACCAATAAATGGTGTTAAAGGGGCATTATGTAGTTTTCAGCGGCCACTAGCGGTGCAGTTTTAAGATTGCAACCAGGTGTGTGCTCATACACGTGCTCGCTTGAACTCATGACTGAGCATAATCCAAAACACAACCATATAGAAATCCTGCAATAAACCCAGAAACACCTGCACGCAGGCTGTGGCTTTTCACACAGACATGTTCAAGTTCTGTTACTTCTGGGCTCAGAGGCAGCTCAACACCAGCTCCGTACCTTTCATTCAGCGCAGCGAGACACTGGAATATTGGCACAGTACTCCCGAAAAAAGGCAGAGTGACATTGGCTATAGAGACATACAGACAGGGTGACAGCTTCACACAACATGCTGGAAACTCAGATAAACTCCCACTGCAACATAACAGTAATGTTTTTATCAGCTTGGGGTTGAACTAATCCATGCTCGTTACATGTTAACGTTACATTTAGCCGACATGCTACATCATCGTTAGCTCGCCTGCTGCTTTCAGTAACTAACTTTACGATCTGAGTATCTTTCACCGGAGGCTCAGCAATGTCAACACAGCTAATGGATGATAAGGAAACGGTTAGTAAGCTGGATTGAATATTATAACGAGATTGTGTCACATTTTATAAAAGTTAGACCGCAGTAAGTAACTTTACTGTAGTGTTAGTGGATGGCTCTTCCTCTGTGTTGTTGTCGCCATTTTGTTGCAATATTGTAAATTATGTGGGTCACGTTAGTTACAGCAACCGAGAGGCGAAGCTGTGTACCTGAGTATCGGTAAAACCACAATAAATCTAAATTGAATGTTACGAAGCACAGCGGCAGGTCTGAACTAATGTAGCGTTAGCTGGCTGCTAGTGGCTGAATTACTATATGCTAGTAAATTTGCTTTTTACCATTACATAATTTCTTGCAGACTAAATCAACACTTTGACATAATACTGGTGGTACACAGGAAAGTAACATGGGTCGCATTAGTGGGTGAAGTAATGTGGAAAGCGATACAACTTTGCACTGGATAACGTTAGCAACTGCTCGATGTCAGCCGGCAAGCTAACGTGACTTTCGCTGTGTTTCTCCAGCTTTTCTAATGGTCACTGTGTTCTTACTCAACATCATCTGCATTTGTTGGGTCTGATGGGCTTAAGCACATAAACCTTTATTGTTGTTTTGTATCCTTACATGGAGTCTGTGTTTTGCTGGGAGCCGGTTGTTTTATGGTGTTAGCGGACTGCATGTGTTACCTGCGGTGTTGTCATTGTAGTCTGAGAGAGACTCGGGAGCGCGCAGAGCTGAATCCGACCCGGTGTCTTCACATTAAAAGCAGAATAGTGGCTGATGCAAGCAACAGAGAAAACAGGCGTGTGCTTCATTTCTAAGTGAGTTTTGAGCCCACTGACAATAAGGCAATGAAAATGTGATTTATTAATAATTAATTTCACTGAAAAACTTACACATAGCCCGTTTGAAATTACCATGTAAGTGTCAAAACACTCTATACTGGTTATAGTAATTACAATATTTAAACGTGAACTAGCCCAGATTTTTAGTCTTGTTCAAAGTCAGATTAAAGATGGGTTCTGCGATCTTTTTGTCAAATTCAACTAATATCTCTTCAGGGAACGCTAGCTGTCTGTTCTGTGTGTACACAGCCCTGGCTCTGTAAATGGGAAACAAACAAAGTGGCAAAGACCGACCATTGTTCCAGCCATGATTTGTGTGTCAGGTAACGATAAATGACTTGCCAACGGACATTCAGCTTACTTTCTAGTTTCCCAAGACATCCTGTTTTTGTGGTGTTAACTGTAGTTGCAGGAGCGTTGTGAATATTGCTGTTTGGAGCTGGTGTACTGGCTCTGTGACCTTTTCGTCCTTTCTGCATGTTAGCTTCATGTTAGCTTCGTAGCAACAACTGTAACAACAGTATGCTACTTGCTGTGTCATTATTCGCTCTATATTATGATTTTTGTCCTGGTGTTGGATTTCTCAACAATGCTTAGTGCACCTTTAAGTAATAAATAGTGATGAAACCCATCTCAAGTCAAGTGCTTTGGATAGGGTGACCAGACGTCCCCGGTTTTGGTGGCCTGTCCTCGTCTGGAGTTCCCGGAAATGTCAGATTTTACATGGCCAGAAAGACTAGACAGCAGTGCAACTGTTTATCTACTGATTGATGAAAGGTTATTTCTGCCCTGAAAAGAATTATATATTCTATTCGGATTATAACTCACCTAGTACTTTTTACCTCTTAAAAATACCTTTAAATGGCCAAAACAACACATAAAATGCAGCATTCTACTTGCCAGAAAGTGATTGCAGCCTCTACTTATTGACTAAAATGTAGTTTCTGCTTCAAAATGACTTGATTTCATTCAGAAGAGTTATATTTTACAGATTATAAAACCAAAATTGTCCCCCTTTTTTATTTCATATACAATAACATTATATTTTATAATGACATACTGACCACCAAACCAAAAATGTCCCCGCATTTCATTTCAGAAATCTGGTCACCTTAGCTTACTACTTCATGTATGAATATGACTGCATTCGTGTATGTGATTTCACTAGGCTACACTGGAGTATGAAATGAAAGCATCATGCTGAAGCCTCTTACCATGGTTGCAGTGAAGGGAATGTTGTCAATGAGAGAAGAGGCCAGAGCTGAGACCCACATCACCAAGATAATGGCTATAGCCAATCGCTGGTCTTCTGGCACCGCCTGAGAGGGGAGATAATAAGAGCGACGGATAACTGCTACTTTCATTGCTCCTCAGATGCACACACCCACCTCTCAGCCCGTCACTGATTTAAATCAAACACACCAATTATGTTCATTCTTTGACACTGAACCTGGGAACGGAGGCTGAGAGGATGAAGCTGTTTGAATGTGTGACACGATCACAGGTGGTTGCGGCAGCGGTGTCTCTAGACTTTTATCTCTGAGCTCTGCTGTACACACACACATACACACACACACAGCAAGGCCAATTCTCCACACGTGACAAGCATGATGTTGTTTGAACCCTCTTGGCAGTCTTCTCTTGGGTACGCATGGCCAGGTTAAAGGAGGCAATATCTCCTCCTTTCACCTGTCTCCTACTTGTATCAACAGAGAAAGGCCATGCAATTCTACCCAGCATGCTGTCCATTGTTTAGGGAGGGTCAGAAACCATGAATAGCACATAACCTGTCATGTGTGATTATTAAACTTACAGAAGCCCCCGGACTAAACACAAGCTGACATACCTATTACTGGTGCAATTCTCTGCTAAGACACACCTCGCTTGCATGATGCACACAGGCTAGAATCTGGGTGACAATTACCTCAGACGCCTTCAGCTGCTGACAGGAATCAGATGTAAACGAAATAACTGAATTCAGAGCTGTGCCGAACAAAATCAATATGCATGAAATGCAATATCATATCACCTGTGCCCAATTATCAGTTATGCCAATTGCATGGAGCCCTAAGAGATGATTGTTAAGGTTGAGAATCAAAAGAAGAAGAAGAAAAGAACTCACTTTTATAAGCAGCGCTGTCTGTTCTCCAACATAGTCGATAAGCTGCAGCTGGGCTAAAGCCTGAAAAATGAAGAGGAGAAGATTAATATGACAAAAAAATCTGAGGAGAATTAGTTATAGGTGGGATCAAACCAAGAGCCGAAAAGCAATTTAGTCTTTATTTAGCGGCCATTACGTAGACAGAGACAAATCTATTCTTGTTATCCTTATTGACACTCTGAGAACAAACAGAAAAATTCACATAATGGTGGCCATTCCTTATGGGGAGGACTACTTTCTGACACTATACAATGCTAAATGCAAGACTTAGAAAAGAGCAACAACAAAGCAGTTAATTTGCTCTTTCTTTTCATTCTTTCACTCTGAGGAAGATGGTTAAAGAAACAGATAACTACTTTTGTAATGTCAGTAGATCTAAGCACTGATCCTTTATTCCTTTAGTGTATTGTAAAGATGCTTGTCAGAGGGGGATCCCAGCTAAACCCACATTTAATCCAAGTTCTGGCTCACTTTTTATTTGTTATAATTACTTCATGCGACAAATGGAGGATCCCAACAAAAGTTGTTGTTTAGCGTCATTTGTTGTGGATTTTGTGTGGAGTCCAATATCTCTTGAAAAAATTATAAATGGGCTTTCAGTCAATGCCAAAAATATAGTCTGTGTGTGACATACCTCCATCAAAACGAAGAGGCCAGCAAAGAACAGCAATGTGGCCCACTCCACCCGGTGCAGGATGATCTCGAAATCCTGGAGGTCGGCCAGAACCAAAAGCCACAGTGCACCCAGGATAGCAATCCAACCTGAAAGATAGAACCAGACATCTCCCTTTATAGCTTGAAAACACTCTCACATACATATAAATTCTTTCACGGTTTTGTCCAACAGACCCAGAGCTCAATGTGGCATATTTTTAACAAGAGAACATATCACACACGACACACGGGGATCCTTAGGATACTTTTAAAACATGTTAATTAATTCAAAAACAAAATGGATTTCCATCTGCTCTCTTTTCACTTAAATGTGTCTTTAATCACAACTCAAAAAGAACACCAAGCTTTATAAAATGTTTTAGATGCTACCCCTGCCATTTTTATGTCCAGGTCTACATTTCCACTGTTTGTCATCTTGCCCCATATAAGTCAGTGATAAACAAAGATCTAAAACAAAAGTATGTGTGAAAATGAAAATGCCACAAAATCAACATGAGGAGTGTTCAACGCATGCCCAACGATGGTCCTTTGACAAGCCCATACTTTGACCACAGCCTTGCCCTTTGGATTAGAATCGTGTCATTTTAACACATTCTAGTCTAGAGGACAAAAGTTAGCACCAGCCTGCTGATATTTACAATTAGAGAGTGTTTTTGAAAGAGGGAAGAGTGTGCATCCACTTGGAGAAAATTTGATTAAACAGGTGAGCACCAGTAATTGCCTTGGCCGAGGCCTTTGGGGAAATAATTTCACAACTGATGACAATTAGTGAAGAAAGAAGAGCAATGGAAGGACAAAAAAAAGGTGAGTGACAGGGAAGATTGGAGACAGAGAGACTGATAAGAACATTAAGACGCTTTTGCAGCTTCTCAGCACGTTCACATGTTCAGAACCTGCTGAGTTGTTGTTCCTCTTGGAAATGTGTGTTTCAAACAAATAATTTGGTCCTTCAGTATTTAACTTTAATGTCTCGGTGGTGAGACAGTCAAAGGTTTAAGGTCAATGTGGGTCAAAGTTTGTCAGACATGGCCAATGAGTATGAACAGCTAAGCAACAGGAAAGGGCAATTGCTGAAGTGAAAATAGTTAATTAATACTGAAAATCTGTTTGCAAAAGTTATCCATTCGAATTGTTTTGTTAATACTGTAGCTAGGTCACTATTCAGTCCTTCCAGGATTTCGCGATGTCACCATTGCAACTATTAACACAAATTCAACAAATCCCTGTGAATTCAGTGTGCAATTCTGACCAATCACCGCAACCTTTACAGAAATTTGACCTATCATCACCTTTTCCTGCAAAACGCTGTCACACGTCAGCAAACTCGCTTCCTTGTTTACAAGTCGCAGCAGATATATGTGATACCAACGTCTGACCATTGATCAGAAAAACAGTATCCAGGTCTTCTTTACGAAAGAGGGTGAACAGTTTAGCAAAATGTGCAGAATTGTGGTCGAACATAAAAGGATATCGTCTATTGACAAACACTTTGCCACTGCAAAATATATGCGGAGAGAGACAGAAATGCATGTCCGACAATACAAATCATTGACACAGGCTGCATCCCGTCAATTGCTAAGCGCCGAAAGAATCAAGGTAAGTTGGTTCATATATCAGACAAAATCAGCAAAATCAGGCATTTTAGGCCACAACAATCAGAAAAAAAAGGCCCACGAAATCCTGGAGGGACTGACTGTTGTTAACCAAAGTAGGCTTGTCTTCTTCAAACCAACACTGATTTCATACAGGACATACATTTGAGCAACATTTGCCAGAAAGTTTTTCTTTAAACCTGCATTAATTGGAGAATTAATGCACAAAAACTGTGAACACATCAACATATCACCCTATAAAGTTGTAGCAATTGCGTCAGTAAATAGTTGCCTATTTACACACTTAGCAAACACAGAGCAACATTATCATTTATCTGAAGTCCATTGGTCCCTTTGTCAAAAACAATGAATAATAACAAACTAACTTTCCATGTAACTTTAAGTAGTACTCAGAATAAGTAATTCAATAACCACTACAAAGGTCTACGAATTGTTCAAGCAAAAATATGACACTTTAGATTCACTACATTGATATTTCCCGAGGATGCATCCTGAACACAGCCAGTAGCAAGCAGCAGACAACAAAAGAGCTCTCCAATTAAAAAGAGTTTTTAGGCAAGTCTGATAGATTATGATAGACTCATCTATCACTGGCAAGACAACAGTGTCTGAGACAGGAAATGTGAAAAATGTGTCAGCGCAGTTATCCACAAGGTACATAGAACAAAGTAAATGAACACAAGGCCAAAGCCAAAAAATAAAGAGATTTATGCACTAGCTCCGGTATCTTGTACACTCGTAAACATATTGTTAGATAAGAAAGTGGGATGTTTCAGGTAGTAGTTTGTCTTGCCCAAGATTTGACTGAAGATTCAAAGCAATTTTAATGTGGGAATTTAACCAAAATAAGAATTTCTAAAAATGTCTCAACTGAAAGACCAATCTGTGAAATAATAATAAGTAAAGTCTCTAAAACTCTAAAGTCTTCATGTGTAATGATTTCTTTAGTATGACAATGACTACACACTGATCTTAGCATTTATCATTGAGTTTTACTGGTACACTGGTACGATTGATTTCTGCATAGGTGAGCTGTAACTCACATACCCACAGACACATTAGTGAGATCAAATGACCAGGTAATAATCAGACTTAAATCGTAGCGTGTGAAGTTAATGAAATTTTAATGAGGCTAAATTTTTAAAACACGTGCCAATGAATACACTGGGCTTTCTGCAGCAGTCAACCCCGACTGTGACCTGCATGCATTAATGAGAGCCGTGTTTGGACAGGCGCCTATCCCTCCACAGGGACAGAAAACACGCTGCTGTGGGGTCATTCCCATTTAATAAATGTCACAGAGAGGTAACCTGAGCAGCGGCTGTAATTAACTGAGCATGTTTGGTGACTGTGTGGCCTCAGCAGAGAGGGAAGAGATGACAGGGTGTGTATGAAGACAGCCATCTTCATTTAGGGATAGTGTTTGCATTAATGAGATGCTGTTGAGGTCATCTGCCGAGCACACATCAGAGAGCAGAAGCATCAGACAGACAAGATATTACCCTCAACCGAACCCAGATGTCCAGATTTACCAACATGCCCAAAATATGCATATTTCGAGCCTTGCTTTTGTCCAGGCAAAACACTGAAGTTGTGTTTTCTTCAGCGGGTTGGTAACATCCAATCATATTCATACAGGTGTACGTGATAGATTGACTGTTTAACCAAGCAGCCATCTCTGGGGTAGAAAAATGAAGCCAACGCCGCAGTGCCAAAAACTGAAGATCCTCAAATGGCCACTTGAGGCTGACTCCAAAAGCGAGTCGATCCCCATAGTCCTCCATGTTAAAATGCCCAACTTTACAGCAGAAATAAACATGTTTACAGCCTGGTGCAAAAAAAAGTTTCTCCTTTCATGACAACTGTGTGAGGGGTGCATTTTTATATAACTCATCCATTTAAATAATATTAAGGCTAAAGCCATGCATGATTAAGGGCATGGCCGCTCTGAGTGACAGGTGGGTGCCATCACAGGTAGCATATTATAGTGGGTTTATTTAGCTTTTTTATTGAGGAAATGCTAACCGTTATGTTAATTAGTCAGCCAGAGGGGGGGGGGGGGGGGTACAGGACCTGGACCTGGCCTAGTGAAATGGAAAGGATCTAGGTTGACATGTGTAAAGTTTTCTTCCTTTCTTAGCATCAAGGATGTTCGTTTACGCTCAGCTGCCAATTCCACACCTACGCAGTGTGTACCACAGGCGCTCTCGCGCATCAGTGTTACGTAACGTGTTGGGCAGTAATAGGCCTACTGCAAAATTACTTTTCCCAGTAAAGAGTAATGTTGAGTTTTAAAAAGTTACAACAAACTTAATGTACTCCAGTAATGTAACGGATTACTATTTACAAAACAGTTGTATTATTACAGTTATTAATCCAAGTAACGATGCGCTACTGAACGTACCATCCCTGATGTGAATGCGCGACTGCGCTGCAGCTCAGCGGCACCAGACTTTATGTTGTTAAAGTCAGCTGTTAGCCAAGAAGCTAAAGGAGAACTGAAGAACAGGAAGAGAGAGCTATTTTCGACAGCTGTAAGTAAAATCATTGCCATTACTGTGTCACAGTCTAAGATGCAAAGAACATTGTCGTACGTTGTAAACTTTGTGCTGACCAGCAAAAAGCTTTCAACCTCGAACAGTTCTACATTTATACTTAGGCTAATTGAAGCATCAGCTACAACAACACAGCAACGTGAAACTCAGAGAGAAACTCCGGCCGCTGTTGCCAGTGATGCTTGGACTCATCGGGAGAGAGTGGCGTTTGTGGTATCCAATACATGTGCATTTGACTCATAACAGTTCAAAATAGCACTGTAGCAACAGGACAGAGGGTCAGTGACCTTCTACGGGGAGAGTAGTGATTGGTGGTTATGTAGGGACTGAACCCTTCTATAGAATTTGACCTCTAACCCCTTGTTTTGTTACCACAGAATAGTACTGTACCCTTCTATGGGTTTGACCTTTTAATTTGCAGACTCAAACCCTGCTATGGTACCTAACAGATACCTAAACATATCCTATATAAGCTTTGTTTGATGTACAGAGAGACAGAGTGGCCATCGGGCTGGGTCACTCTCCAAGCTGCTGCAGAGCTTGTAATTGATGCTGAACTCTTTGATGTAATAAACTTTTATGATCAAGAACAGTGTCAAGCGGATTTCTTCTCAACACGTCATTGCAGCATTATTGTTTGGACACAACAGAAATGGCACCCCAGATGGGACCGTGTTGTGCCTAAATTCATTGTGCTGACTCCTGCTCCAGAAGCTAGCATACAGTGGGTACGGAAAGTATTCAGACCCCTTTAAATTTTTCACTCTTTGTTTCATTGCAGCCATTTTCCAAAAATCAAAAAAGTTCATTTTATTTCTCAGTAATGTACACTCAGCACCCCATCTTGACAGAAAAAAACAGAAATGTAGAAATTTTTGCAAATTTATTAAAAAAGAAAAACTGAAATATCACATGGTCATAAGTATTCAGACCCTTTGCCGTGACACTCATATTTAACTCAGGTGCTGTCTATTTCGTCTGATCATCCTTGAGATGGTTCTACACCTTCATTTGAGTCCAGCTGTGTTTGATTATACTGATTGGACTTGATTAGGAAAGCCACACACCTGTCTATATAAGACCTTACAGCTCACAGTGCATGTCAGAGCAAATGAGAATCATGAGGTCAAAGGAACTGCCTGAAGAGCTCAGAGACAGAATTGTGGCAAGGCACAGATCTGGCCAAGGTTACAAAAAAATTTCTGCTGCACTTAAGGTTCCTAAGAGCACAGTGGCCTCCATAATCCTCAAATGGAAGACGTTTGGGACGACCAGAACCCTTCCTAGAGCTGGCCGTCCGGCCAAACTGAGCTATCGGGGGAGAAGAGCCTTGGTGAGAGAGGTAAAGAAGAACCCAAAGGTCACTGTGGCTGAGCTCCAGAGATGCAGTTGGGAGATGGGAGAAAGTTGTAGTAAGTCAACCATCACTGCAGCAATCCACCAGTCGGGGCTTTATGGCAGAGTGGCCCGACGGAAGCCTCTCCTCAGTGCAAGACACATGAAAGCCCACATGGAGTTTGCTAAAAAACACCTGAAGGACTCCAAGATGGTGATAAATAAGATCCTCTGGTCTGATGAGACCATGATAGAACTTTTTGGCCTTAATTCTAAGCGGTATGTGTGGAGAAAACCAGGCACTGCTCATCACCTGTCCAATACAGTCTCAACAGTGAAGCATGGTGGTGGCAGCATCATGCTGTGGGAGTGTTTTTCAGCTGCAGGGACAGGACGAC
>NW_025738744.1:0-15684 GCF_021292245.1 Micropterus dolomieu
AGGCAGGCTGGAGCAGAAAACAACTCACCTTTCTCAAGTTGTACAGTAATGTCACATGTGTATGAAGGTGGATCAAACAAGCTAATCTTAAATGTCAAAGTAGAGAGGAGCCTAGTAGGCCTATTTATTTTCATTCATTACACAATATGAATAAGCTATGCAGACAGTTGTAAAGAAAGAACATCTTTTTCTTCTGTTCTCTACTTGTTATAGTTACACAGTATTAGGGGTGTGGGCTGTATTAAAAGTATCCACTGTTCTCCCATGCTCTAACACACAGTAACGATGAAATGTGTGCTGTTCTCACATTCTTCCTCTGTATGTACACATAAACAACAAGGCAGGGAAATATAAAAGGAATTTATTTTATTGTTTGGGTACATTATTGTTCAGTGTACATGCTCACATCTGAAACAAACTTTACGTGCTTGATCACTCTCCCACCCTGCAGACATCTACACGTCAATACCGATTTATATTCATAGCGGCAAGTGCTATGTAGCTCCACATAGGAGACACAGGAAGTGACATATAGCACATTCATGCAGCGTCATAACCGCGTAGCAAATTCACAGCCGCACCGGCAGAGCTCCAGAATATGCAACTCGGCCGGCTCACACGCGGACGTGCTTACAAGTGCGAGGGCCCGCCCAACGCTGCTTGCAGCTTTAATTTACATCTGTTTTACTAAATTCTTGTTATAAATATTGTTCAGTAGTCTTTTTTATTAGGTTTGGTGTGGGTTCTGTGGGTGCTGCTGGTGTATTGTGTATCCATCCCTGGTTCAAAATCTACAGAAGCAATAGAATTGAAAAGCTTTTCAATGTGTCAAATTTTCAAAACATCAGTTTCAATATTTTTTAATTTTTTTTTTTTTTAGAAGCACATGTGCTACTTGGCAAAATGTTTAGCGTAGAGCCCATATATGCAATGTTTCTGGAAGTTATTAATAAATTAAGGATGATAAATACTTATGCATCGAGTACTATGCTGTCGCCACGCCGTTATGAGCATTTACACGTTTGTTGGTGTCTGCGTCGCTCTGTAGTTAAAGGTTCAGTGTGTAAGATTTAGTGGCATCTAGTGGAGAGGGTTGCGAATTGCAATACTCTATCCAGTCTACCACTGCCCCCTACCTATTCAAAGAGCGTAGGACAGCTATGGTGTCCGACTCAGCACAAAAGGTGTCTCTTCTGAGACAGCAGAGTGGCCAGTCAAGAAATTATGTTTCTTTAGGTATATTTAATAAATTATATGTACTTAGTTATTCAGTAAAACCAAATGTTATTGTGACTTGGCCACTAACAGATAACATGGAAAATGTAAGCCAAGAGGGTGAAACACTGTCTTAAATAAAGTTTATACCAACATTGACATGGGACATTAATTCTCTGTGTGATTATGGACCCTCGCCAAAACTGCCTGGCAACAATAATATCTGGCCTGCTGCCAGATTATGGTGCTTTGATAGCAGCAAAAAATATAAATAAATACTTTGATAGCTTTGCTTAAAAATACATCTTAGTCATGACAGCAACAGTTACTCACATAATCACTTCCTCTTTAGTGGTTTGCCTACAAAATAAAAGCACAAGAAAGCTTGTTCTCTAATCTTCTATTTGAAGTTGAACTGAGCTTTTACTTTGAAAAATTCTGAACGACACAAAAAGAGTCTGTAGCCTACTTGACACACCTCTGAAAGAGCAGTCAGAAAACGTGATTCCCAAGATGGGACAACTTTTTTTCAAACCCTCATCCCTTGGGTTGCAAGTCCTGCGCCTTACCGACTGAGCTAACCGAACTACATGCCAATGCAAGGTAATGGTTGAAAATATTTCTCCAATTCAAAACTTATTTCCAGACCCTTGATGTATATTATTACTACTACTACTTCTTCTTCTTCTAACGTACGTATTCAACATAGTGATGAGTGTCTGCACTGCCTGAATTCTACCAGAAGTACAACAAGAAGACTGTAGTGATGAAACACGTTCTGTAGCGCTGTTTGTCTGATTTCAGCTAATGTAGAAACATGACGACGCAACGTGGCGACCTCCATGGAAGGGGGTGCCCGAGGTTATGTAGATATAAATGTCTCATTCTAAGGTAATAAAAACATAATGGTTTATTATGTAAGGTCTTTATATACCACTGAAAAGTTGTTATGGATCTTATATTGCATTTCTGTTGATAGATCCTCAGAAATATTAGCTGGTGGTGGTAACACGCAATCATTTGAAATAATAATAATTTAAAAAATAATGATTTTTTAATTTCCATTTCCATAGATGCACTGGTGGGTGAGGAGGAACACCTTATTTTCAATCCTAGGAGAAATGGGAAGGACTGACCCCTGGGGGACCCTTTGGGGGGTGACCACGTACGACAGTAAGCATGATGGGTACACGTAAAGTAAAGGCAATGAGTTACCTTATGACCAAAAACTATGCATTTTCTTGTTATTTCTGGCCATTTGATTACATTTACAGGTTACATTTTATTTGGATAGTCTGCTTAGTCTATACAGTATTTGTAACATTTAAACAGCTTATTAATTAAAATTCTGTTTCACAAATAAAACTGTTTTCTGATATTACACCGATGTGGTTAAGCTTTGATCAGGGTTAATGTTAGTGGATTTACTATAATTTCAGATCACAGAATAGGCTACTATATGGCTAACCACTACGGTAATATTAATTCCATTCCATTTTTATTCATTATATTATTGTGCAAGAAAAATGCCCCACACGGTGGAGCAAGCGCAAACTTTTCAATAATCCTAACCATTCATGCAGAACAACATGTTGAAAAGGTTTGATGTAGCGCAACAACCGCCCCATCCCAGCTGAGATCGGTTCACGGAAAATGACATTGGCAAGCTACTTTACGCACACGGCAGCATGAAAGGCACCCGAGCTTCTCACTCGTCTGTCTCCGCCGACAGAGATTAGCAGAGGAGAACTGGGACAGGTGAGCATCACATAGCGCCCAGAGAACCCGATATGGAGAGGGCAGGGAAGAGTAGCGGCAGCTTGTGAGAAGTGCTGGTGCACGCAAGAAAAAGTTCTGGTATGCCAAAGAGTAAAATGTAGTACTGTGTACCGATGAGTACCTGTCCACTTCAAGCACTGCACACAAGTGATCCAGTTTGAATGCTCCGCTGGCTGTCTAGAAGTAATGTCCACACAGATTGAGGATTTGAAATGCTATTTTTTTTTCATGCCACTGGAGATTTTCCTTTGGCACTGGCTAAAACGTATATGGTAACGTATCTGATTGTCATGCTTGTGTGTGTATGTGAATTTTTCCGATAGAACAAACTTATCAGTTTACTTAATATACACTACAACAATGTACCTTATTAAAGAAAATCTTTGCACATCTTTAGGTCTAACAAAATGCATGACATGTTGCCTAAGAAGCTATATTCTAATTAAAGTTATACAATAGTATTTGCTATGGTATATATACAAAACAAAAAAATTTACTTTCTTACCTCAAAATCAGCTTCTCTCTATATTTTCAGAATCTACAACCTTGACAACCACAATACGTGATCATAAGGAAGTTGGTAAATACTGAAATGATTTCATGACTCCTATCTTATCTTTAATTGATGGAATTGTTGTTACAACTGGCCCTACACATCCCCTACACATGGCCAAGATATCAGCCCCTCAAGGTTTTCCCTACTCCAATTACAGAAACCAGATAACTGCAGTAACGAGAGTAACCTGGTTACACGTTAACAAACTGACAGCGCAGCTTGAAACTCTTAAGCTGATGATACATGGAGCAACTTTTAGAACAATTGTGCTGGGCAATGTTGCCGTCAATGGTAACGAGTAAGATTACTACCATAATCACCTTCCCCCACCACGCCCCGCCGCTATCCGTTCAAAACATAGTTGGACTTGCCACCAGCAACAATGCCCAGCAACATTGCTTAAAACGTTTTCCCGTGTACCATCAGCTTTAGTCTTAACAGTCTTAACATTTTGGAAATCTGATATTTGTAGTTTCCTACCGCATCGTTTTCCCTCTCATAGAAGCAGACGTATCTGTTGAGGATTTCAATGAAAAGCTGGACTTGCAGCGATGGGTCCATGCACTGGTGGGCAATCTTCAGGGCTTTCTTTAGACACTCCATCACACGCTTACCATCGCGGATCTAAAGATGCATCAAAGTAAGTATACTGGAGCCATTTACTCACAGCACAGAACATTTAGTTCTTTTCTGATTTAGAATGTTTGAAAAAGTGCACAAAAAACCCACAAAAAAACAAAACACCTCCAACACACCTCTTCACCATTTTTGTCGGTGCTACGACCGGACCAAAAGAGATGGGCACAGATACTGACGGCTCGGCACTGGTCAGGTTTTTTCAGCAGCTTGGAGGCAGCCAGTGCACACTGAGTTCTCAGTGGCTCGTGGTTCTCCTCGCTGAAACATCGCATTCGTTCAAAGGTACCAATGATCAGTGTGATGGCTGCCAATTGGGCTTTGGAGTCGCTGATTTCATCCTCATACAGAGAGAAGGCCTGGTGATGCATTGAGAAGCAAGACAAAAGAAGGAAAGATAGTGGACAAGGAGGGAGTGAGAAGAATATGATTGAGACAAAGAATGTGAAAAGATGATTGCTAGAGGTTTCGCTGAAAAAAAAAAAATAAATAAATAAATCAATGAAAGAAATCACCACAGTTCTCAGCTCTGGAATTTTCTGACCTTGAGTAGTCACCTATTTTTAAATATTGCTGCAGTCAGGTTACTCTGACTGCAGCAATATTGTGCTGCTTTTCTACGAGCTGAAGTAGCATTAATTTAATTAAATTAATTAATTAATTAATTAATACCACAGAATGTTTAAATAACAGACCAGAGTTTAAGTCCACTTGGAACCTGAATACCTTATTGGATTTTCCATGACCAAAGAGGACTTTTCATACAAGTCATCCTTTTCATTTAACTGAAGCTCAGTTGACTGCCACTGTAGCTGCAGAAAAGCCAATTCACTGCCTTAGATTTATGGCATGTCCTCCCCACTATGGGTTGTGGCTTACAGATTATTTCCAAGATGCAAAAGGCCCAAATGTATGTTTGAGGTTTCCCTTATATCAGTTACTTTCTACTGCATATAATGTGGTTCTGAGGGTATTCTAGAGCAACAGCACCGGTAGTTTCTTATCTTAACTTGGGTCCCTTTCACACCTGTATTTTGGCTAAGGCCCCATTTACACTACTCCGTTTTAGTTTAAAAAAGGAAAATTAAAACCAATACGATCTCCGTCCACGTTTTAGAGTTGATCTCCATCTATACTCAAACGACTGAAAAACACCGGGCATGTGCGTGCCGCTGTAAAAATGATGCAGATGGTCTTTCTCTTCCGTAGTTACTAGGGCTGTCCCAGACTAAGTCAAATCAGAATCATCCACTTTAGCTCCGCTTTAATCTTGAGAAGCTGCAGAGTTGCAGTCTCTATTCATTCAACTTACACTGTAAATTTCCAGCTAAACTGACGCTTTTCTCTCCCTCCCTCCTGCCATTCACCGGTCTTGTGCAGAGTTTTACGTGCATTCCGTGCTGCCGACAGCTGCACGCACCTCGCGGTTCCTCCCAGGTCTATTTCAAGTAGCTAGCTGTTTAAAAAACAATTTTATATTCTTTGTGTGGTTCATCAACGGTGATAAATTATCTTAAAGTCCTGCGAGGTGTGGACAACTCGGCACAACACCAGTGAAGCTGGGGCTCCACTGCACACATACAAGCTGCGCCTACACATGCACACTGACGCCCCAGGGTTAGGGTTACAATTTTGGATTTATTCACGCACTTTAAAAACATTTATTGAAAGTTTTTTTCTTTTTACATTACAAAAACTTTGTCAGTAGCATCGTGTTTCTGTTTTGCATGACTTATAAGACCCAATCAGAGAGCCAAACGTGAGCATCTGCGTCACCGTCCTCTGTTTTTGCCCATTTTCACTAAAACACTCAGCGGCTAGCGTTTCCAAACATCTCCGTTTTAGGTCTTAATTTTTACTGTTTTAGTCTGGATGGGAGGTGCAAACATAGCAAAAGGTCTCCGTTTTAAAACCAAAACACAGTAGTGTGGATGGGGCCTAATTTGGTCTGACCCAGAGACATGCTGCTTTTACTATGTAGCCTGTGTAGACTGAATGTGAAGAGATTCAAACTGACAACAGACTGTTTTATTGAACATTCTACCTGTGACATGAACTCATAAGCTACTGTCTCGTGATTCTCAAAGCCAATCTCGCCTGCAGCCAGTGCACCCTGTAGGAACAGTCGAAGAGGCAGCTCAGCAAGTTCAGCCTTGATAAGTGCACTGATGGTCTGGTGGGCGAAAGAAAAGATCTTCTGGCACTTCTTTTCCCACTTGTCATCCTGATGGGAGACATATTGGGATCATTTCATAATATTATAGACACACACTTGAAATACAGCATGTGAGATCTAGTGAAAAAGGATGTTTGCAGACCAATGAGGAGTTTTCCTTATATCTGAAGGCCAGCTGGTAAGCTGCGAACACCAGAGGAGGAAGTGTGTAGCGAATCCTTTGGTTTCCACCCGCACCAAAGTGCTTCCGGGCTGTGTTCAGAATCTGACCAGAAATCAGAATGTTAACTTCAATGAACTTTCAAGGCAGCCACTGATTATCATTAATTTCCGCACGATCGATAAATCAATGAACAGGGTGTAATCCATCACAGTACACATCAAGTCTGGCTAAGGTGGAAAAATTACTTTAAAAAAGGAGGCACTACAGCATATTTTCCAAAATAATTGGCAATAAATGCATGTACAGCAGTAACAGGATAGCATGAAGTATATTTAGTGCATGAGATTAATGTGCTAAATCACTGGTATGCTCCTTTAATGTCAAAGGAAGGACTCACAAGGTACTGTTGATCAGGATCTTCAGAGTGGAGCAGATGGATAAAACGACCCACAAGGCTCTGCTCCTCCGCAAAATCCTCTGGGTCAGGATCATCAGCTGGTTGGTCTGGCTGGTCCTGAATCAGTGTGGATACCAAGTTCAAGATGGCATCCACCTAGAGAAACCAGGGAGGGAAGTAAATACAATTTAATAGACCCACTGATGCATTCTGTGTACATTTTTATGGCCAACCTTTCAGGAGGAGGAGCCCCACCCCACCTAAAGACAATTATATTGATCTGCTTCAAAAATAAACAATATGGTTCTTTGATTATCAGAAAGATTACAAATGAGGTTATCCGCAATTTCAGTATTTTTGGTCTAAAATATATAAATATTAAAATGAGGCCATTTATAATTAAATTAATTCTAGTAAGTAAGTAATTCTGGTAAGCTGTGGACAAACCATACTGTTTCATTTTTGAAGAAGATATGTGTCTTTAGGTGGGGAGGGAATCCCTTAAGGGTCAGAATGTGATGAATTCTGACCCATGTTGACATCCTTGTTTTAAAGTGCTAGCTAGGTATTCCACCTGTTCCTGTGCCACAATAGTGGTGTTGTAGTCCAGTGTGTTGCTCAGAACATAGCAGCTCATGCTCTTGCGTGACTCATAGTCAAAGTACTCGAAGAGTGGTGGAAAGTGCTTGAGCTGCAGCACTGTCAGGATGTTGTTGTAGGTATCCACTGGGATCTTCAACAGTCGGGTAAGTTCCTTTGACACTGCACTGCTGGTTGCTATGCTACAGGGGGGAAAGAATGGAAATGGTCAAAGTGTGACATAAGTGTGAATGCAAGTTAGGCAAAGAGTATATTTAAATGCCAATTACTATACCTGTTGTCTGTGAGCATATTTGCGATGTGATATAGGTTTACCTAAAGTAACAATGCAACATGAGTATAATGGTATCCAGGTTTCTGATCATTGCTATCTTCTTAACTCAAACAACAGCCTCCAGCTGCTCCAAGAGCTCTTCCTCCTCTCCCCTTTTCTGTTATTTCCACTGTGTGAACAAGTACTGTATTTCTTTTTGATTTCTGTCTTTTACTTACTGTAAGTTATTACTTGTTTTTATGAATTTTATCTTCTTTTATTTATTTTATGCAAAATTCCTAGCACATCAGTCAGCACAGACCAAACATACCGATTAAGTAAATCTCAGTGCGTCAGGACTTACTGTTCCAAGTTGAGCTTGTTGAATATCTCCACAGTGCCCTCCAGGACCTTATCTACATAGTCAACACGTTCAGGGTAGCATTTCATTGCCAAATTAATGAGAGAGACCTGAAGAGAGACCACGTCCTCTGATGGCATGTCCTGTCGAGACTGAAGGAGGAATATCAGAATGAAAACATCAGCATGGTCAGTCGACATTTGTTTGGGATTTATGGATTATAGAACTGTAAGCAGATGACATGAATTAAAGTAAAAATCCATTAATTCTATTTTAGAACACGAGATTTCATGACATCGTCTATCATCATTGATTTAAACATTAATTAAATGAGAAACAATTACACTGTTATCCTAGGAAGACAGATGTTCATGTAAAATCTATCTGCATGTAAAACGTTTTTGTTTTTTTCTCAATTGATAAATATAATCTATTAAAGTGGTCATATAATACTCATTTTCAGGTTCATCATTTTATTTAGGGGTTGCACCAGAACAGGTTTACCTGGTTTCATTTTTAAAAAACACCATATTTTTTGTCATACTGCACGTTGCTGCAGCTCCTCTTTTCACCCTGTGTGCTGAACGCTCCGTTTTGGCTTTTGAGTGACGCATCTCTGGAAATCTAACAGTGACCCTACTGCTCACCTGATTTATTACCTCAGTAAACACTTTAATAATTAGTTTATGGTCTCAATCGCTAATTTCATGTCTTATACAACAGACCAAAAATAGACCAAAGCAGAGTATGCTTCAGGACGGGACTATCTGTGATTTACAATTCGTTACCATGGCAACCTGTCAATCAAGCTAGAGTGACTCGTACCCACAGCCCTGTGTAAACTTAACCAGCGGCGTTGAAAAAGCCTATTAGGAGTTGGCTGTTAATTTTCTCTGTTTAGTAGATTTTGTTTTAAGCCTGTTTTTTCGCTGGACAAAATTAACATCCCAGTTAAAATGACTGGGATTACTAGCCAAGCAAGCTAGGTGCATCTGTTTTACTGAGCTTGGTCTCTACATCACGGTAACAACATCCATTGACTGCCTAGAGGGTAGCAAATGTTTGGAAGGAAGAGGAGAGGCAGCAGGCGGACGTCTTGTCACTGTATGCTGCAGCTCAGTGTTTTTCCACCGGTGTTTTTGAGGGCGTGCATAACTAGCTGCTAGGCGAACATTATGAAGCGTGTTTTCTTGTGATGTCACAAAAAAGTGAAAGTAAAGGCTGCATTCATGTGACAACACTGAAAATAAATGACACTTTACTACAATGTAAAGTAGTGAGTGTACACTAGGAAATAAAAGCTGAAATTCTGAACTCGTCTCATACTCATCTTTTGATCTTAAACCCAAATGTCTTCAGTGAACAACAAAAACAAAGGAATTTGCCTTACCATTCCAATACTTTTGGAGGGGACTGTACAACTGTGAATTTGCTGTCCCGTCAAAATAACACATCACACAGCCATTAATGTCTAAACTGCTGGCAAATCAAAGTGAGTACACCCCTAAGTGAAAATGTCTGAATAGGGCCCAAAGTGTCAATATTTTGTATGGCCACCATTATTTGCCAGCACTGCCTTAACCCTCTTGGGCATGGAGTTCAGAGCTTCACAGACTGGAGTCCTCTTCCACTCCTCCATGACGACATCGTGGAGCAGGTGGATGTTAGAGACCTTGCGCTCCTCCACCTTCCGTTCGAGGATGCCCCACAAATGCTCAATAGGGTTTAGGTCTGGAGACATGCTCGGCCAGTCCATCACCTTTACCCTCCGCTTCTTTAGCAAGGCAGTGGTCGTCTTGGAGGTGTGTTTGGGGTCATCATCATGTTGGAATACAGCCCTGCGGCCCAGTCTCTGAAGGGAGGGGATCACGCTCTGCTTCAGTATGTCACAGTACATGTTGGCATTCATGGTTCCCTCAATGAAGTATAGTTCACCATCTGACACCCTTTGAACCAAATAAGTTTTATCTTGGTCTGATTAGACCATAGGACATGGTTCAACTAATCCATGTCCTTAGTCTGCTTGTCTTCAGCCAACTGTTTACGGTCCTTTTTTGTGCATCCTTCCCGGACGACGCCATGCAGACTAATTTGATGCAGTGTGTGGCATGTGGTCTGAGCCCTGACAGGCTGACCCCCCACCCCTCTGCAGCAATGCTGGCAGCACTCGTACGTCTATTTCCCAAAGACAATCTCTGGATATGATGCTGAGCACGTGCACTCGACTTCTTTGGTCGACTGGGTTATTTCACAGGAATTGTTCCTGACACAGAGTCAGAAATCAGCTGTTCATCAGAGTGATGGCTTGTGGGAAGAAATTGTTCTTGAGTCTGTTGGTTTTGGCGTACAGTGCTCTGTAGCGCCTACCAGAGGGGAGGAGGTGGAACAGGTTGTGTCCGGGGTGAGATGGATCTGCAGTGATGTTTCCTGCCCGTTTTCTGACTCTGACTCTGAATGGAGGGCAGGTTGGCACTGATTATTTTTTTCTGCAGTCCTGACTCTCCGTTGTAGTCTGTCTCTGTCCTTTTTGGTGGCAGATCCAAACCAGACAGTGATGGAGGTGCAGAGAACAGACTGAATGATGGCTGTGTAGAAGTGGATCAGCAGCTCCTTAGGCAGGTTGAGCTTCCTGAGCTGATGCAGGAAGTACATCCTCTGCTGGGCCTTCTTGATGATAGTGTTAGCTCCCACTTCAGGTCCTGGGAAATAGTGGAACCCAGAAACCTGAAGGATTCCACAGCAGACACAGGGCTGTTGAGTATGGTGATGGGGGGCAGAGTAGGGGGGCTCCTCCTGAAGTCCACTATCATCTCCACAGTTTTGAGCGTGTTAAGCTCCAGGTTGTTCTGACCGCACCAGAGAGTCAGCTGATCAACCTCCCGTCTGTAGGCCGACTCATCACTGTCCCGGATGAGGCCGATGTCCGTCATGATGACCGTGTCGTCAGCGAACTTCAGGAGTTTGACAGATGGGTCTCCTGAGGTGCAGTCGTTGGTGTAGAGGGAGAAGAGCAGTGGGGAGAGCACACACCCCTAGGGGGCGCCAGTGCTAATAGTCTGGGTGCTGGATGTGATGTTCCCCAGCCTCACCTGCTAACTCCTGTCAGTCAGGAAGTCTGTGATCCACTGACAGGTGGAGGCTGGCACAGTGAGCTGGGTGAGTTTGGTGCTGAGGATGTCCGGGATGACGGTGTTGAACGCCGAGCTGAAGTCCATGAACAGGATCCTTGCATATGTCCCTGGAGAGTCGAGGTGTTGCAGGATGTAATGCAGACCCAAGTTGACAGCATCATCCACTGACCTGTTAGCCCTGTAGGCAACTGCAAGCAAGGGGCCAGTAATGTCCTTCAGGTGGGCCAAAACCAGTCTTTCAAAGGACTTCATGACTACAGATGTCAGGACGACGGGCCTGTAGTCATTTAGTCCAGAGATGGAGGGTTTTTTTGGGACCGGGATGACTGTGGAGCGTTTGAAGCAGGAGGGAACTTCACACAGCTCCAGTGATTTGTTGAAGATCTGAGTGAAGATGGAGGCCAACTGGTCCGCACAGATTTTCAGGCACGATGGTGAGACACCGTCAGGTCCAGGAGCCTTCCTGATCTTCTGCCTTTGGAAGAGGTGGCTCACGTCCTCTTCACAGATCTTGAGTGCAGGTGAGAGGTCAGAGAGAGGGGGAAGGTGACCGTTTGAAGATGGCGTTGGAGCGAGGGAGAGGTGTGACTCTGGGGTTTTCAAACCTACAGTAGAAACCATTCAGCTCGTCAGCCAGTCGTTGAGTACCAGCAGTGTTGGGGGATGGTCTCTTGTAGTTTGTGAGTGTCCGTAGGCTTCTCCACACTGACGCAGGGTCGTTGGCTGCAAAGCTGTTATTTAGCTTTTCAGCGTAGCGCCTCTTTGCAGCTTTGACCTCTTTAGTCAGCGTGTTCCTGGCCTGGTTGTACAAGACTCTGTCCTCACTTCTGAAGGCCTCCTGCTTGGTCTGACGAAGCTGCCTTAGTTTCGCTGTGAACCAGGGTTTTTGGTTGTTGTATGTGCGGAAGGTTTTAGTCGGCACACACATGTCCTCACAAAAACTGATGTAAGATGTCACAGTGTCAGTTAGTTCGTCCAGGTCAGTGGCTGCAGCCTCAAAAACACTCCAGTCAGTGCAGTCAAAGCAGGCCTGTAACTCCAGCTTTGACTCGTTGGTCCATCTTTTCACAGTCTTTACAACAGGTTTAGCAGATTTCAGTCTTTGCCTGTGTGTCGGGAGAAGATGAACCAGACAGTGATCAGAGAGTCCTAAGGCTGAAAGGGGAACAGAGCGATAGGCGTCCTTTAATGTTGTGTAGCGGTGGTCCAGTGTGTTAGTGTCCCTGGTGGGACACTTAATATGCTGTCTGTACTTTGGAAGTTCATGACTGAGGTTTGCTGTGTTAAAGTCCCCAAGAACTACGAGCAGGGAGTCTGGATGTTTTTTCTCCACGTTAGTTATCTGGTCGGCCAGGTGTAGTAACGCCTCACTAACACAGGCCTGAGGTGGAATGTAAACAGCGACCACAACAAACGAGGAAAACTCCTGCAGTGAATAAAAAGGTTTACAGTTTATAATGTCTCTAGGTGAGGCCTGCATGATTTTTCCAACACTGACATCTGTGCACCAACCTTCGTTTATATAGAAACAGAGTCCGTCTCCCCGTGTTTTTCCCATGAGATTAAATCCCGGTAGGTGAAGTGCGCTGTCTGGGATGTGCTCGGTGAGCCAGGATTCGGTGAAACAGAGGGCAGCAGATCTACAGAAGTCCAAATTAATTCTGTTGAGGAGCAGCAGTTCGTCCATTTTGTTGGCAAGAGAGCGGACATTGAGTACTACAACACTAGTACTCACTTTTGTTGCCAGTGGTTTAGACATTAATGGCTGTGTGATGTGTTATTTTGAAGGAACAGCAAATTTACACTGTTATACAAGCTTATACACTCACTACTTTACATTGTAGTAAAGTTTCATTTCTTCACTGTTGTCAGATGAAAAGATGTAATCAAATATTTACAAAAATGTGAGGGGTGTACTCACTTTTGTGAGATACTGTAAAACAGATATGCACTTCTGATGGTATTAAAATGTCAGCTTACGTCCTTATGTCACATTAAAATCACTTAAGCTCACCTAGAGAAATAAATCCTGCCTGAATGGGACTTTAAACAGCTTTTTTATGTGTACAAGCACTTAATTAGTCTTACAGACCAGGTTAACCTAACGTAGCCTACTTGAATGACGGTGGCCACTTGCTGAGAGAAGATGTCAAACAGTTTGATCTCAGCTGGAATGCCAGGGCCATCTTCTCGATGAGCAAACAGAGCAAGTCTGAAAAACAAAACAGAATGGTAAATGGACTGCATTTACCACTCACCAACCACTCAAAGCACTTTACAACACATTTACACGTACATTCATACACTGATGGCAGAGGCTGCCATGCAAGGTGCAAACCTGCTCAGCCGGAGCTATAAGGAGTTCAGTGTCTTGCTCAAGGACACTTTGACCGGGACCCGACCAGGAACCTTTGAGTACACAACCTCTCTACCTCCTGAGCCATGCCAACCGAAAATCTAACCTACAGTCATGGGCAATTACAAATTCTCATGTGTATTTCTATTTTTTTTTTGCATTGGAACAACACAAAAAAGCAGAATAAAGTCAAATCTCAGACCAACACATAACTCCAAAAATGGACTGGACAAAATTATTGGCACCTTTTCAAAGTCTTGAGAAATAATTGTATGTCAAGCATGTCATGCTCCTTTAAAGGAGAACTCTGGGCAATTTAAAAAAAATGTTAATCTTGATCGTTATACCTTTGTGAGTACTGTCTATAGACAGTTTAGCAACTTAGCCATTGTTTAAATTCACCTAAATAGTGTTTTAGACGGCTAGTGGTAGTCTCACACTGAAGTCCCATGGGAACTCAGTTGTTGCCGGAAAAAGATAAGTTCTTGTATTTTCCCATTCTGTTGCCACAATTAGGAACGGCACAAACGCGAACCATTTCTTCTTCACTTGTGAGCAACTCCAATCTTCACTCACTACGCTCCTCCCACCTGCACACTGCTATTTACCTTTTTCCGGCAACAACTGAGTTCCCACGGGACTTCAGCACAAGACTACCGCTAGCCGTCTAAAACACTATTTAGGTGAATTTAAACAATGGCTAAGTTGCTAAAGGCATCTTGTTGTCATGTAAGGGCCCTGTTCATGTTGGACAGACATTTTAATTGCATCTTGTGTCTGTTAAGAGGCACAAAGACACTCTTTATGTATATGCCCCCATAACTGCCGTTTTAGCTGAGTGGGAGCTCTGGGCATTAGCTGTAGCAGCTCCGTGTTACAAGCACCAATCCGGTTTGTTTTGTTTTCTATAGACAGTACTCACAAAAGGTATAACGATCAAGATTAACTTAAAAATTGGCCGGAGTTCTCCTTTAACTTGTAATTAAACTCATCTATAGCAATTCACAGGTGCTGGCAATAGAGAAATCACTCTTACAACCAGTTAAAATGGAAAAAGGTTGACTCAACCTTTGTGCTGTGTTTGTGTTTACCACACTTAGTATGGACAAAAGAAAGAGGAGAAAAGAGTTGTCTTGAGGATTTGAGAACAAACATTTTGGAAAAGCAAGGACAATCTCAAGGCTACTCCATTCCCAGAGATCTTAATGTTCCTGTGTCCATCGTGCACAACATTGTAAAGCTGTTACAGCCCCATGGCACTGTAGCTAATCTCCCTGGATGTGGACAAGGAGAAAAACTGATTAAGATTGTGCAATGAAGGATTGTTCGAATAGTGGACAAAGAACCTTGATCAACTTCCAAACAAATTCAGGCTGACCTGCACACACAGGGTACAACAGTGGAGGTCCCCACAGCTGACAGAAACATTAAAAAGCCATATTGGAGTTTGTCAAAAATTTACCTGAGGAAGCCAAAATCCTTCTGGAAGAATGTCCTATGGCCATATAAGACTAAAAGAGAGCTTTTTGGTGAAGGCTCAAATGGTTAAAGACAAAGCACTGGAAAGTTCTGAAGTGGCCAGCAATGAATCCAGATCTACAGTGGGTACGGAAAGTATTCAGACCCCTTTAAATTTTTCACTCTTTGTTTCATTGCAGCCATTTTCCAAAAATCAAAAAAGTTAATTTTATTTCTCAGTAATGTACACTCAGCACCCCATCTTGACAGAAAAAAACAGAAATGTAGAAATTTTTGCAAATTTATTAAAAAAGAAAAACTGATATATCACATGGTCATAAGTATTCAGACCCTTTGCCGTGACACTCATATTTAACTCAGGTGCTGTCTATTTCTTCTGATCATCCTTGAGATGGTTCTACACCTTCATTTGAGTCCAGCTGTGTTTGATTATACTGATTGGACTTGATTAGGAAAGCCACACACCTGTCTATATAAGACCTTACAGCTCACAGTGCATGTCAGAGCAAATGAGAATCATGAGGTCAAAGGAACTGCCTGAAGAGCTCAGAGACAGAATTGTGGCAAGGCACAGATCTGGCC
>NW_025738745.1:0-3721 GCF_021292245.1 Micropterus dolomieu
CGTCCAGACCCCTCAGATGGTCTGGGATCAGGTTTATGAAGCGTCCAGACCCCTCAGATGGTCTGGGATCAGGTTTATGAAGCGTCCAGACCCCTCAGATGGTCTGGGATCAGGTTTATGAAGCGTCCAGACGTCCAGACTCCTCAGATGGTCTGGGATCAGGTTTATGAAGCGTCCAGACCCCTCAGATGGTCTGGGATCAGGTTTATGAAGCGTCCAGACCCCTCAGATGGTCTGGGATCAGGTTTATGAAGCGTCCAGACCCCTCAGATGGTCTGGGATCAGGTTTATGAAGCGTCCAGACCCCTCAGATGGTCTGGGATCAGGTTTATGAAGCGTCCAGACGTCCAGACTCCTCAGATGGTCTGGGATCAGGTCAAAGCTAAACAAAAAGGCAGTGTTCAGGTTTTTATGGTCCACATTTCAGCAACAAACTCCCAGAAAACTATAAGCTTGAGATTTTTCTTTTTGCAGTTCATCAAGGGAAACTATTAATTGCTATTTTGCAATGCCCTGTGATTTTATTCTACAGTTCTCTAATTCTGCTTTATCTCATTCATATTTTATTTCACTCTTAAATCCCATTTGAATGTCTCTTTTCATTTCGCCTTGTGTTTCTTTTCTTAATGCCTTTATGTCTTCAGGAAAGCACTTTGAATTGCCTTGTTAGAACGTGCTGTACAAACATACTTGCACTGTCTGTAAAGGTGTTTTTGGGTTCATTTGTTAACCCGATGAAAGAGTTGTGTAAATGTTAATGGGCCTTTAGCTTGTTGTCATGACAGAGTGAAACAGAGCAGCCCAGCAATCACTGAACTGAAGGATAATATAATTAGTTTCATCATTTCACTGATGGCTCCCCTGTATTGGATCACAGATGTGAAGCTCTGTATGTCTGTACTATATGTCCTCATAGTGTTTTTTGTATCATTCACAAACAGCTCTGAGGGTTCATGTTACATCAAGGTTTCATCAGCCACATATCACAAACCAACAGTACAAAGCTCCATCAGGAGCCTGAACGCAGCGCTTGGTTTGTCTGCCTCTGCAGCGCCGAACTGTCAAAGACAAATCAAAGGCCAACACATTTCTTTTCAACCTCGGCCAAGAGAAAATAAAAAATAAAAGACAACCCCACAACAAAAAAATAAATAAATCCCAGTCAGATAAATCAAACAGAGCTAAGTCCCATTAGAGGAATCAGAATCAGTCCGTGTTTGAGCCAAGAAGACAGCAGAAGCAAATCCAAAATCTGCTGTTGAAAAAGAGGGAGTGGGGAGGAAGAGGCAAGAACAGCTGCTTTTAGGCCGCGTTCAGACATTAATTATGTTTCCATTAAATTGTCGCTCAAGTCTCAAAATCATTTCCAAAATTTCTGGGGGAAAAAAGTGAATCGGTGCTTTTCAAGCTTTATGTGGACACATTCAAGAGGACTTCACAGCATTTCACTTCACCTCCCGCCAGAGGGGCCTAATCCTGACCCTGATACGTATCCCTTACTTCAGCCCCTTTCAGACGTGCACCTTGTTACATAAACTTGTTGGCATGAATAGGTGCCAGTCACTTCTACATAAAAGTCACATGACCATCATGCAACAACACAAGTCTGAACAGGACTTCACATTTAACTAAGCATTCACACTCTGCTGTTTGTGCTGCTCATGAACCGGTTCCAAATTTCCAAGAACCGTGGATTTGGATTCTGATTCTCGTTTCCTAACTTTCTGCATATTTCAGCTCCCGATTAAACTGCAGTGAGCATTTTAAAGTCCATAAAAGTGCCGCTTAACTGCTAAGTCCTGCTACGCCAGCGGTCAGCAATTCATAGTTTTCAGTCACGTGATATGCGCGGTGACCTGGAGGGCAAAACAACTGACCAAGATAGCGGCTCACACAAGACTCCCCCATAGAGACGCAGCAAAAGCCGTAAAATTTCATTTGGATCACCTCTCAACTCAAGAAAAAGATAGATATGGACACAAACTGCAAGTGTTGGGGCACATATTTCCGCCGTTAAAAACCGCCAGGTGTGGTAATGTTTACCTTGTAGGAATCCCTCACCTAACACAGCCCAGGCTTGTCTCCTCCTCGATTTGTGCATCAGAAAGCACAACAACCATCCATCCAGCATTTTGACAACGCAAAAGTAAATAACTCAAGAATGTGACGTCACGTGAAAACTATGAATAGGCGGCCCGCGGGCCAAAGCTGGCTCGCCAGATTACTTTCATAGCTGCACAAAAATAAGAATTATAGCGGCTGGTGATGAAACGGATCTCATGACAGCAAAAGTTACTCTCATAATCACTTCCTCTTAAGTGACTGTGCCAAGCGCAGCATTTTTGCAGCAGTACTTTATGACGTGTTTAATTGAGAGATTTTACTTTGAAAGTTCTGAAGGAAATTCAAAGGAGTCTCTGGCTTGCTTGACACAACTGTGAAGAAGCAAGAAGTAAACGTGAGATCGGATTCCCCTGAATGAGAAACGCAGGAATGTCCTCTGTCTGGAGACACTGGGGACACGAACATAAGCGTCCATAGGTTGATGTGGAGCGATCGCCGGGACGCACACACACCTGCACATGCTTGATTCTGATATGTAATACGATCTCTTCACAATCAGTTTGTTGAAAAAGGAAGAAAAAAATACCAGCAGCAAGTGAGGACTGAACACAATCCTCCAATCAGGAGTCCTGTGCGCCACCGACTGAGCCAATCACACACACACACTAAGTGTTGTGATATAAATGGTCACTTGACGATGTTCTGACCCGCCATCTAATGACTTGGAAAAAATTTGACCCGATGCCAGACTTATCTGCCGACACCTGTGCTACGCCGATCTAACGTCACCTCATTTGTTACGTCAACAAAGCACAAAGAAGAGAGTCCTTCTGTTTCCAGTCCTGGACCGTGGCGGACCGCAGCAAACGCTCCAAAGTTTGGCTCAGCGTCACTGAAAAAGAGAACGACACAGCAAAATGCAACAGCTTACAGTAAGGAGGTTTGGTGCGAGGGAGGAAGCAGCGAAACAGCTGGACAGAAAAATTTGTTCTATCCGAGCAGGTAACAGAAGCTGGATGTTGTCGTTGTCAGCTCGTCCCTGACATGTCTAGTTCTGCTTTCTTAAGGGAACTGTAATATCTTTATAACATTATATATATATATATATATATATATATACACACACACTCTGCTCAAAAAAACACTTAAACAACACAATGTAACTCCAAGTCAATCACACTCCTGTGAAATCAAACTGTCCACTTAGGAAGCAACACTGATTGACAATTAATTTCACATGCTGTTGTGCAAATGGAAAAGACAACAGGTGGAAATTATCGGCAGTTAGCAAGACCCCCCCAATAAAGGAGTGGTTCTGCAGGTGGTGACCACAGACCACTTCTCAGTTCCTGTGCTTCCTGGCTGATGTTTTGGCGGTGCTTTCACTCTAGTGGTAGCATGAGACGGAGTCTACAACCCACACAAGTGGCTCAGGTAGTGCAGCTCATCCAGGATGGCACATCAATGCGAGCTGTGGCAAGAAGGTTTGCTGTGTCTGTCAGCGTAGAGTCCAGAGCACGGAGGCGCTACCAGGAGACAGGCCAGTACATCAGGAGACGTGGAGGAGGCCGTAGGAGGGCAACAACCCAGCAGCAGGACCGCTACCTCCGCCTTTGTGCGAGGAGGAGCAGGAGGAGCACTGCCAGAGCCCTGCAAA
>NW_025738746.1:0-8963 GCF_021292245.1 Micropterus dolomieu
AGTCCAGACCTGAATCCAATCGAGAATCTGTGGAAAGAACTGAAAACTGCTGTTCACAAACGCTCTCCATCCAACCTCACTGAGCTCGAGCTGTTTTGTTAGGAGGAATGGGCAAAAATTTCAGTCTCTCGATGTGCAAAACTGATAGCGACGTACCCCAAGCGACTTACAGCTGTAATCGCAGCAAAAGGTGGCGCTACAAAGTATTAACTTAAGGGGGCTGAATAATTTTGCATGCCCAATTTTTCAGTTTTTTATTTGTTAAAAAAGTTTGAAATATCCAATAAATTTCGTTCCACTTCATGATTGTGTCCCACTTGTTGTTGGTTCTTCACAAAAAATTACAGTTTTATATCTTTATGTTTGAAGCCTGCAATGTGGCAAAAGGTCGAAAAGTTCAAGGGGGCCGAATACTTTCGCAAGGCACTGTATCTCCCAATAATGATGTGAGCTGCGTTTATGGTTGTAGATAGCTCGCTCCACCATGACATCTCACTTACTGTGTTTCTCTCTGTATGTCTGTTTGTTGTTATAGAAACGGAGGGAGGGACTCAAACGTCACCGCTGTCAGTTCTGTGACAAATCCTTCACAAGATCTGGATATTTAAAGATTCATCAGAGACATCATACTGGACAGAAGCCGTACACCTGTGACCAGTGTGGGAAAGCTTTCACTCAATCAGGTGACTTAGAAAGACACAGACGTGTTCACACTGGAGAGAAACCGTACAGCTGTGACCAATGTGGGAAAGCTTTCAGTAGAGGAGATGATCTAAAAGTCCACCAACGTGTTCACACTGGAGAGAAACCATACAGCTGCGACCAGTGTGGGAAAACTTTCACTAGATCAGGTAGTCTAAAAGTCCACCGACGTGTTCACACTGGAGAGAAACCGTACTGTTGTGGGCACTGTGGGAAAAGTTTCATTAAATCAGGTTCCCTTATGAAACACAAACGTGTTCACACCGGAGAGAAACCATACTGGTGTGAACAATGTGGGAAAGCTTTCACTCAATCAAGTGACCTAGACAGACACAGGCGTGTTCACACTAGAGTGAAACAGTATAGCTATGACCAAGGTGGGAAAGCTTTCACTGAGTCAGGTTTCCTAGAAAGACACAGACTTGTTCCCACTAGAGATAAACCACACAGCTGTGAACGGTGTGCGAAAACTTTCTCTACATCATGGAAACTGAAAATCCACCAACATGTTCACACTGGAGAGAAACCGTACAGCTGTGACCAGTGTGGGAAATCTTTTTCTCATTGTAGTAACCTAAAACGCCACCAACGTAGTCACACTGCTTAATTTTGAACATTTTTCAGAGACATGCTAGCTGTTTCCACCTGCCTCCTCTTCATGCCCTGATAGCAGAGTTTTTATATTCTGAGCTTCAGTAACAGTAACTTTCTATTATGTTATCAATGCTATAACTATATACTGTCGCCCTCCCCATTTCTTTTCTTTGTGGAAGTAAACTCTTGAGACTTTGTATACCCCCCAATAAAAAAATAAAAAATAAAAGTGGAGTCGGGTTTAATCCTCGCAACGCTTTCCTTGTGGGTGTTTTATCGCTGGACAACTGCTAAGTATTCACACACAATGCAAATAAACACAACCTGCAATTATTACAGCTGTATGAACCCAAAGCATCATTTTACTGTGATTTAACTACAATTAACGGATCAAATTCCGCAGGAAAATATTTTGGTTGTCAGAGCATAATCCAGTCCGACTGCAGCACTGCCCCCGGCTCTGTCCCCGTAGCTTAGCAGCTCTTCGTCGGTCTGCAGCCTTTTACTCCTTCGCTGTACCTGGTACTCTCCAAACAATCCTCTGAAGCGGTCTGTGATGTCCCGACAATCTCAAGGAAATGACGGCTCTCCGCGTCTTTACATTTACATTGTATGTAAACGCACTGCCCCCAAAGCTCATTTCTTTTTTTTTGGTCTGAAAGCACCATGGGGCCTCTCCCCCATACAAAAGACAGAATGGTTTAGTCTGCCCCACACCAGGATTCATCTCTAAACAGGCTTAAAGAGCAGAGTAACTGCTGATGCCTGAATCTAGCTTGACGTCTATTTGTATAGTAGGCTAGAACAAAAATTATCTGAATCATAAATTAAACTTTCTAAAGCTTGTATTCTTTGCTTTTAGACCTATATGCCTTTGAACAAATAACTTACACTGTGGTCTCAAAGACAAAGATAAATTAAAGCTGCAAGCAGCGTTGGGCGGGTCCTCGCACGTGTAACACGTCCGGGTGTGAGCCGGCCACGTTCCATATTCTGGAGCTCTGCCGGTGCGGCTGTGAATTTGCTAGGCGGTTCGCACGCTGCATGAAGGTGTTATACGTCACTTCCTGTGTCCCATAGTGCTACATAGCACCTGCCGCTATGAATATAAATTAATTTTGGCTTTTTATATGTATTCAGGATGGGAGAGTTATCAAGCACGTAAAGTTTTGTTCAGATGTGAGCATGTACACTACACAAGTTACAACAACTTCCTGTGTCATGGCGAAGAGTTGATATTTGACGCCACGCCACGGACACGCCCATTGACGAAAACTCACAGATAGCACAACTTTTCATCGTCAATGCCTTTAGAAGGCACAGCAGAAATTTGAAGTCAGTCGGACTAAATCCCTAGGAGGAGTTCGTTAAAGTACGGAGTGTGTAAATCGTCCAAAAATGAACATAAAATTCAAAATGGCTGACTTCCTGTTGAGTTTAGGGTGTGGGTTCTTGAGGCTTTTTTGTGTCTAGATATGATACATGTCCCCAGAAAATTTTGCGCATGTAGGTTGAACGTGGCCGAGGGGCTAATTTTTTTCCCTAATTTTGTAGGAGGCGCTAGCGAGCCATATTGTCACACCCATGCGCGAAACCCATTACATACCCTATATAATAATCTCTTCAGTTTCAATAGGGAATTAAATGTACTGAAATTCATGTTTTTGCAAATGACTCTAGTGAAGTCTTACTGTGACTTGAACTCCTGGACTTTAATAGTGTCATGTTTCAGGAGGTTTTCTGCTCATGTTCAAAACTTTCTCTATATTCAGAATCTTTCCCACGTGTTCATCTATTGTTGTATGTGTGACATGTTGAGAATAAAGATGCAACCAAGTCATAATATTTTTACAAGATCTACCTGCCTTATATACTCGTGCTATAAATTATCATATTATTTTCATGTGTTTTAATCAGTGATAGACTTGATAGCTTCAACATTGATCTTTTTTTTTTTTTTTTGAGGCTCAGGCCTTATGACGCCCATGTTCTACATTACATCAGCGAATTATGCTTTATTCTTTCAAACTTGGCGTAGCTTTAAGCACTCATAGATTTTTCTTTTAGTCACTCTAACTAAATCCCACAGTTGTTTGTTAGCTGTCGTACATTAGCTTTGCAGCTAGCGATGTCCTCTCACTTTCCCTCTCAATCTCCTGCTCTGTTTGTCAAATATTTAGCTATTGCTCTGACTCCTTTACTGATCCTGGTACCTGTAATAAGTGTAGTTTGGACATTGGAGGTGAGGCATCATAAATTTTTAACTCTGCTCCGCACCACGGAAACTCAGTCTTTAGCTGCTATAGTTGGCCATCCCCAGGTTGCCAGCGCAGACTGAGGTGTCTCCGGTTAGCTGATCTAGAGCACGAGTCAACAACCGGAGAAAGATCAAGGAGGACATTAGCATCTGACACCAGAGAACATCTGTGAACAGAGACAGAGGTTACCATCTCCACCTGAATACAACCACGTGTTATCATGTGACTGTCCTGGCCTAGAGTCATGTGATGACCATGAGAAGGCCATGGGATGTGGTCAAAAGCTCCAACAAAGAGGTAGTATGTGAGGCCTGAGTTTAGACTCATTTATTACAGATGTGTTCCCCAAAGTCAAGAATGAAGCTCCACGCTGGATGAAATATTGGTTGTTGTTGTTGTGTTTTAGTTAAACATATTTTCCATATTTTATATCTGTATTTACTGTTTTTATTTTCTGTTGTTTATACTTTGAGTCAATAAATATTATTGACACATTTCATGTTCATTATACATAAAATGTGTGACCTTCCCATGTCTTAAAAACATGAACACCTGATGTAAAATCTGGCTAAATGCGTTATGGATTTTGATCTGCTGTTATTTCTGTTGCTGAATGTGGTTTTGAATCTGTTGAGCTCTGTTTCAGGTTTGTCTTTGACAAATGAACAGAGAGACAAGAAAAAACAGAAACTGGAGAAAAGAGTCCTAAAGATGTTTCTGCTGAGATCAACGTCTGCAGTACTCGGTACGCTTCAAACAAACTAGATCATGACGTCTGTTTATACCTGCTCCAAATATCAACACTTGAAGACAGGGCAAAAATCACAAAGTCCAAATGTTTCTGAGGCCTGAACCAGGTCCACTGGAGGCCTCTGGGTTTAACTGCTGTGGTCCAGTGTGTAGTGAGGAGGAAGAGGCGCTGAATAAACAGGGACTACAAAACCACTACAGACCACATTTGTGTTCAGTCTGAACAAACCTTTGTTCTTGTGAAAGTCTGATTGAATCAAATATTATTGCGTCTTCATTATCTGACTCCATTTTAACAGCAGTTTGCTTTCTGTTCTGTCAGTAAATGTGTTGCTTTCTGTTTAACTTGCATCCTGCCAGGGTTGGTGCTGTAATAATCTGAGCTTGGAGACTTGAGACTTGGACTCAAGTTCTTTTCAATATTCTCATTAAATTAGTCGACACAAAGAGAAGCTTTGACTCATCGTTTGAAACTGGAAGTTCAATGAACTGTTTCCTTTCAACAAGAATTGTTGTTCTGTTGTAATTAGTGCAAGCGCAGACCATTAACTGTTTTACAATTGGTGATGACCCAGGCTGACCAGGGATTGGACGATGGCTATGATGACATTATCATCATCACCACTGTCTCCATCATTCCTGAAATGCTCAGTAATCCAAGAGAGAAAAGTTGTGGTTTCAAAGGAACCAAAGGATCCAAGGCAAGTCTCTCGTGGTTATTACGAATGTTGTATCACTTGCTGTGTTCAATCCAGGTGGCTTATAAAACTACATAGCTATAAGGACTACTGTAACTGTAACTCTGTTGCTCTCCAGTTTGTCCTGAGGGACGAACAGACTGACAGTGACAGGAAGCAGCCAGCAGGAGGCAGCAGAGGAGCTTCAGTTTGTTCAACAGATGATAGTTTTCACTTTAAAGTCACTGGAGGAGCAAACTGTGTGCAGAGGGTTTATATCCTGTTACCTTTAATAGAAACAACCAGTCCTCCTATAATGGAAGATCAGCAGCCCAGTAAGGTTGTTATTTGATTAAACGCCAGTTTATTATGGAATAAACAGCATGTGAGCAAAATATCAACTGAAATCACATGTATCCCACACTTCACTGACCCACTCATCTTCCAGAGTTAATAATAAGGGGTTTGGAAAAGCTTCTCTGAGACCTTGCCAGCTTAACTCCCCCTCTTTAATGACCGTACAAGTGTCAGTTTTGGAGACTGGCCAGCCAAGACAAAACTTCTCCCTTCTGAAAAGATGGTCTTACCTGGATAACAGTCACAAACTGAGGTGATGAACTGGGTTTTCTCTTTGATTGTTCTAGTGAGGAAAAGAGACTGAACACACAAAGACCTTCCTCTTAGCCTGATGTGATCAGAGATAAGAGGCCAGATACCGCCATAAAAGATGGAGAGACTGTTATTAAAGAAACAAAAGATACAAACTTTGATCAATGTCGTAGGAAGAATTCGATACAGGAACCGAGCTAACCAGAACTTGTTACGTTACATTTACAGTTATTCACTTAACTGACTCTTTTATCCAAAACGACATACATTTGCTGTATGTCAGAGGTCGCACGCCTCTGGAGCAACGTAAGGTTAAGTGTCTTGCTCAGGGACACATGGTGTCTCGCAGTGGACTTGAACACATATTAGTTACACATATCCACTAATACTGAAGCTTGGTTTGGTGTTTGTCTTTGTTTGCACTGAGCTCCTCTCTCTCTCCATCTGTATGAAACCATATCCCATTAATACATAATACTAACTCGACTTCTTCCCTTTCCCAAAGTCTTGTGCTTTTCCTCAATCCTCCTGTTGCTTTCTGTAGATGTTGCTGGTTCTGGATCTGTGGTCTGTGGAGAGAAGCCTTTTGGCTGAAGAAGAGGAAGCAGACAAAGTGAGTTAATTTCTGATTTAGATTCCCACACATGGAATCATTTCCATTTGCTGAATCATCATGAAGACGTTCAGAACCTCTTCTACTGTTGTTGTTCCCTTTTACACTTCTGCAGGAATAGTAATATTATATTTTCCACTTTTTCTGTCCATCAGATCAGCCGACCAATCAACAAGCAGACTGTTTCTGCTGGATGATGGAGGAGCTCGGTGGATCTCTGGGTCAACGGCTGGAGGACGGAGGAAGCAGAATGACTCAGAGACAACATGCTGCCTATGAGGACGTCCCAGCAGAGACATGGAGGGGAGGGTTACACCATCACTACACATCTGTGTGTGTTGAAAAACAAACATCACGTGACACACACGTCTTTCTCCAACACTTCCTCGCTTGTTGTGTGGAGACATTTGTCTGTCCAGCTTCCTGTGTTTGACTCTAGTGTAAGTGGAAGGTGCTGACTGTGATCAGAGCTAGGGCTGGGCGGTATATCGGTATATAATGTATACCGATATAATTTCAAAAAAAATATGAAATTAGACAATACCGTTTATACCGATATAGTTTGATGTTGAGGTGATTAATTAGTTTCGTAAAGTCCTGCCAGCGTTTGCTCCTCTCTCTCCCTCACTGCGCAGCCACGCCCCTCCCTCTGCGTCTGCACTCAGCTGTCTACTCACAAACTCTCAACAAGATGGACTGAGACACAGTGCAGGTCGACACTGTGGCTTGTAAAAAGAAAAGCACGGTTCAGTCGGTGTTTCGCACACATACACTTCCGCGGGCCTTTATCAGAGAAACACGGTGATTACGTTTCAAGTCGCGACACTGGACACACCAGTCAGATGTTATTTGTTAGCTACCACGTTAGTTTTGTTCTGATAGGCCACTTTGTCGGCACACCTCCGCAGCATGCAGCTGCTGCTGTGAAGGGAATCACCGGAGGAAAAGTCCAGAAGACTTTTTCTTTTCGGTGACTTTATACAGCCTAGCCTACTACTGATGGAGAAAGTCACCGAAGCGGACAAACAGGGAGAGAGAAACGTAAAGCACCTTCTCCACTGCAAGGTACCACCTCGACTCGCCTCGACTCTACTCGCCTTCTTTTGGTTTTCCTTTGTGTAAAAATTGTACTTGTACCTGCTACCAGCTACTTTTTTCGTATCACCTCCGTCTTATCTGTCTTTAGATTCTGAGTAATGTTGAAACATTTTAACTTAAATCAAGAGACAGCTGTGTGTGCGTCGCATTAATTGCTTTTGATCAGTTGTGTGTGGCGTCTCTATGACGACCAGCTAGATTGAGGGGTGCTATCTCTGGCCTGGGTACTGTCTGCAGTGGAAAACGGAGGACGGCCAACTGAATCTTTAGAGAGCTGTGAGAGTGCTTTAGAAAACGTGATGGAGCAACTGACAAAAAGTGGAATATATTGAGTGTGAGAATAAAACACAAGCAGAGTTTCCTCCAGTGTGAGACCTCTGTCCAGTACAGAGGACCTAAACAACAAGGGACCTTCATGGACACTAAAAGTCTCCAAAACAACAACAAGGACATGTTTCAGTCCAGATCCCAGAGCGGATCAACATGTGACATCACGCTGACCTCACTCTGACATCACTGATTAATAGAAATCAGTAGTGAGTGTGTAGACTGGGTGTGAGAGTCGGTAGGAGTCAGAGTGAAGAAGAAACTAACAAAGTGTCCTCCTGTCTTCGTCCGTCCTCCATCTTCTGCTTCACCTCCCTTATCTCTCTGATCCAGCGTCAGATCGGATAATTGATCGGTCATCAGTGGAGCTGCTTCTGTTCCTGGTTCTTTCTGCAGAGGAGACCGAGGACGTTTTCTCTCTCTACTGATGTGTCTGCTAGACCCAGTATCGTCCTTTGTCTCCATCTGTGGGGATTTCAGGGTCAGACTGAGGTCTCCAGCAGGTCTTCCTTCATCTCTGTGTAGTCTCTGTAAAACTGGTCCTGTTGGTCAGAATAATCAGAGCCGTTCTGAGGTTCTTTCTGCCTCAGAAAGTTGTTGTTTGGGAATATCCCGGCTAATATTTGACATATACCAGTCTGTGATAATCCAAAATAACTCATCATTTCTGTTGATTCTCCTTAAAAACTAGGTGTAATTTCATGTAAACGAGGTCTACTGCCCAAAAAGAAATGAAAAACTTGTGTTGATGGGTTGGAATGAAGTTGGCTAAAAGCTGTAACACAGAAGTGGGTGATAATTCATACTTCATGTTTTATAAACAGTCAAACCGGACCGGACAAAAGTGGCACGGTCGAAGGGAAGATGAAATAAAAACACGGGTTTAAAGCTGAAGGACCAAACTGTTGTTCTGTTTGACTTGTTGTTGTTGACATCTCCTCATTTACCATTGAGTGAAAAATCTCAGACACATCAGACTTCACTCTGTCCTCAGTCATCACACATGGAAGAATATATGGCCCCACTCTGCCACATGGGGGCGCTGTAACCAAAGTCTTTCTGCCTGGTGAATCCATCAGTCTCACAGCTTTAGATCCATTTTCATGATGCTGAGTGGAGAAATGCTTTCTGTACATTGGAGGTTGTATTTACAGTTTTCCTCCTCAGAGGATATTCATGCTTCTCAAAATGATCCATAACTCGTCTCCTCACAACACCTGATGCATTTCTTGTTGTTTCCCCACAGAAGTCAAACCCACCTGAGCCGGTCTCTTCAGGTGATCCAGTGAAACACTGAGTGAGTCTCTGTGGTCAAAGTGCATCACAGTGTTGTTC
>NW_025738747.1:0-4178 GCF_021292245.1 Micropterus dolomieu
ACGTTGCTGCTGAGCGGAGGAGAACCGTTGTCTCTGGCCATCACGTGGACTTTAAAACTCCTGAACTGTTCATAATCAAACGACCTCACAGCGTGGATCACCCCCGTGTCTCCGTTAACAGACAGATAGGAGGACACCGGGGCACCGTTCACCTCACCGGGTAACAGAGAATAAATCACTGTACCGTTTTGTCTCCAGTCGGGGTCTCGAGCACTAACGGAACATAAAGTGGAGCCAGGTTTGTTATTTTCAGTCACATATGCGCTGTAGGACTGTTCCTCAAACACCGGTGGGTTGTCGTTGATGTCTGCTACAGATAACTGGACAGTTTTAGAGGAGGACAGAGGTGGAGAGCCCTCGTCAGTGGCGGTGATTGTAATGTTATAATCAGACACTAGTTCACGGTCCAGTTGTCCTGTGGTCACCAGAGAATAATAGTTTTTAATAGAAGGAACCAACTTAAAGGGGGCGTTTTGCTGAATGGAGCAGCGGACCTGTCCGTTACTCTCAGAGTCTCTGTCCTGCACGTTAACGATGCCCACCTCTGTACCAGGTGACGCGTTCTCAGGTATGGGACTACTGAGTGATTTGATATTTATAACCGGGGCGTTGTCATTTATATCACTAACATCTATGATGACTTTTGCGTAAGAAGTTAATCCTAAACCATCTTTCACTGTGACACGCAGTTCAAACGATGACGTTGTTTCAAAATCAACCTTGGTTGTCAACTTTATATCACCTGTCTTACGATCTATGGTAAACATTGACTTAATATCTTCTGAAATGTGTCCAAAATCATATGTAACGTCTCCATTTAGTCCCTCGTCTGCATCAGTGGCACTCACTGTCAACAAGAGAGTTCCTAGTGGAGAGTTTTCAAGCAGACTGGTTTTATAAACGGCCTGGCTGAACACTGGGACGTTATCATTAGCATCTAATACACTGATGTGAATGACCACAGTACCTGATTTCTGAGGAGAGCCACCATCCAGAGCCGTAAGAAGTAGATTGATTTCATTAAATTTTTCACGGTCAAGCTCTTTGTTAAGGACAAGTTCTACAGAATGTTTTCCAACGCCCAGAATAAAATGGTCATTCCGTTGGAGGTTGTAAGTCTGAACTGAATATTTGCCTACATCCGCATCATGTGCTTCTTCTATTGGAAAACGAGCACCTTTGGCCGCGGATTCACTTATGTCTATATTGATTAATTCTTTTTTAAATTGCGGAGAGTTGTCATTTATATCCTGGACATTCAGACTAATTCGATGCAATTCTAATGGATTCTCTAACATGAGTTCCTGTTTTAAAACGCAGGATGTTTTGTCTCCGCAAAGGCCTTCTCTGTCAATCCTCTGGGCAACAGTCAGATCGCCGTTACGGAGGTTTATGTCACAATAACGTTTGTCGTTTCCATCGGTATCAATTCGGGCCTTTCGAGCGGATAGTCTACTTGCTTCAAGACCCAAGTCTTTGGCAATATTTCCGATCAAGGATCCGGGTCTCATCTCCTCCGGAAAAGAATAGCTAGTATCTCCACTGGCAAAAGGCAAAGAAAAGAGCAGTAAAACAACGGCGCATCTTTGTAATGCGAGTTCCATGAAAGCCACCATGACGCCGATCTGAAACAGTAAACGTTTTCTGGTCGGTGTACAGGAACACAGCCAAAAAAGGATGGATATAAACCAAAATCTACACAATCCAAGACCAGGTCTAGGTCTCTCTGGATGATCAACTGCAGCACCTTTAGTCACATAATGCGTCAGCAACAGAGGGTGGGTATTAACACAGTCTATTACTGCTGGTGCATAGCGACATCGTGAGTCTCCTCTAGAAACTGCATACTTCATAAAGTTATGAAAACATTATATAGGGAATTATATAGGGAAGGGAAATTAATTTAAAGAGAAAAAATATATACTGAAATGTGTTGAGGCATGTCAGGTTGATCAAGCATAAATAGCACTTCTAAAGCAACAGCATTATTTCCGCAGGGCATCTCATATTGAACATTGCTTTTTAGGTGTGAAAAACAGATGTTTGTTTGAAAATGCATTGTCTCAAAAGAAACTTTTCATAATGTTTAGCATTTAGCGGGTGCATCGTTGTGCTTAAATGTTTCCTGAAATGGTCTGACAGTTATTCAGGACAACTGCTTTGGCAACAAATTAAGTTTGTGAAGAGTGGGGAAAATTACAGCCTATAACAAATCCTCTAAAACATTTAAATAGTGAAAGAAATTGCAAAATAATTTGTTTCAATAATGTAAGGAATGATTTAAGCTAATGTGAATCTATTATTAACTTGTATTTTATCACTGTGTAGAGAGAAACAACAAGGGAAAATGGACAAGCTAATAAGGGCACAAAAATAAAAAGGTTTGATTTAACTAATCTAATCATTTTGCTCAACAACATTAAAATCTTGCAAAGACTATAAGCATTTACAAAATTCAACAACTCTGGCAAACGGCTGGACATTTCTGCTCAATGCAACTGTTAATGGAAACAAATTCAGAATCAGTAGATTGGCAGAAAAAATAATTACCTTGTAAATAAATAGGAAATGGGCTACATTTTGTCTGGAACGGTAAATATGAAAATAACATCAAAAAATGTATCCAGAGATGATCTGGGATTTGTAAAACGTGAAGACTCCATAAAATCTCAGAGTATGTAGCAGTACCATATAAGAAAAGGGAAGAAAATACACAACATAAATGACAGACAATAACCCAGAGCCCTAAAGGAATAGTCCATATGATTTACAAGGTACAGGGTAATATCCTTTAATCAAGGAAAGAAATGTCAATCTCCAAAACCTTATCAAAACCACAAGCAATGAGACCAAGACATTTTTAAACCTTTCTTCTAAACAGAGTGCAAAAGCAAGAAAATAATAAACAATTACAAGTACTGAATCGTCAAAAGGGTGTATTTGACATGGCTCTGCGTCCTGTTAACACTGTGGCAATCACCAGATGTTTTAGGAGGGTTAATGAAACCAAAGTGATAAGTAAACCAGTGTTTAAAAACATCAACAAACAATTTGTTGAAGTCTGTCAGAGTACCAATATAGTTAAAAAAACAACCCTCAAGGCAACTATAGATGCAACAAAGAAAGTAAAACGAATCTAAAAACAGATGGATCACTGATATACGATGGTAAAACTTAGGGAAACATTGGAATACTGGGGGGACGAATTTAGCAAAACCTTTAATGAAACAACTAAGATGGAAAGAAATAAAAACACTCTACACCCCGCCCCTTTTTCATTATGTTCAATTGTTCGAAAGGCAAAGGCCGAAAAGGTATCCAAATAATAACCACTGAGGTGAGAAAAACGCGTTTTAGTATTTTAAAAGTGAATATATAAATATAAACTGCACACTGACATTTCAAATTATGAAAAAGTGAGAAGTATTTATTTTTTGGGATAAAATAATGGATTAAATATTTGATGCTCTTACCTCAGGAGAAGAATCAGAATCTCCAAACACTTCAGGAAAGTCTGTTGGACTTTTCCTCAGAGTCTGGTCAGCAGGCAGTGTGTTGTCATTGTAAGATGACACGAACTTAAAGTCACTGGTCCTAGAACCCGTTGTCAGGTAGGCGTCATAATTGTAAGTGCTGCGTAAAGTTCCTGTGCCGTCAACATCTGCGTAATTAGGAGGGAGATAAGCGCTGGGGATGGCGACTGCTCCATCAAACAACAGTCTGGGCTTTCTCCTGAGACAAAACCTCACACCCAGGATGATGATAATGAAGGTCAGGAAAAAGGTGGACACAGACACCAGCGCGATGATCAGGTATGACGTCAGCTTGGAGTTCTTCTCATCATAAGAAATGTCCTTCAGTTCTGGCACCTCAGCCAAGTTATCAGAAATAAGTAAATACATGGGGCAGGTGGCAGAGAGAGAGGGCTGTCCGTTGTCTTTCACTGCCACAATAAGGTTCTGTTTCATGCTGTCAGACTCAGAAATGTCCCGCTGGGTCCTGATCTCTCCGCTGTGGACCCCGATAGTGAAAAGTCCCGGATCGGTGGATTTGACTATATGATAGGACAGCCAGGCGTTCTGTCCGGAGTCCGCGTCCACCGCTATCACTTTGGACACCAGAGAGCCTCCGTGTGCAGCTTTGGGGACCAGCTCGGTCATGAAGGAGTTGCCCTCCGG
>NW_025738748.1:0-7613 GCF_021292245.1 Micropterus dolomieu
ACAACAGACCTCTGCCCGAGGATCTCGAGGTACGTGCTGGTGTGTATGGGACTAAAAGGTCAGAAATATAACAAGGCGAGAGGCCATGAAGAGCTTTAAAAGTGATCAATAGAATTTTAAAGTCAATTCTAAAACATACTGGGAGTCAGTGTAATGAAGCTAAAATAGGAATAATGTGGTCATATTTCTTTGTTCTGGTTAAAAGCCTGGCAGCTGAGTTCTGGACAGTCTGGAGTCGATCAATAGATTTTTGGGTTAAACAGGTGAAAAGGCTGTTGCAATAATCCAGGCGTGATGAGATGAAGGTGTGTAAAATGGTCTTGGTATCCTAAAAAGTTAACATAGATCGAATTTATGCTATATTTCTAAGTTGATAAAAACATGATTGAACAAATTTTGTGGTGTGCTGCTCGAAATTTAAAAAAAAATTCAAACCAGACACCAAGGTTCTTTGCCACAGGCTTAATGTGATTTACTAGGGAACCAGCAGATGGCAGATGGCAGTATTTGCCATCTGCTGGGACCCGATGACCAGGATTTCTGTTTTGCTACTGCCTCGGTTGCCCCAACGTGCCACTGTGTCTGGTGCGTCTCATTCAGCCAGCAAAGTCTCCATTCGGTGTTCATCTGCCTTGGCTCCAGCTGAAACTGGCCACTCTGCCTGTTTTGTCGCTGTCATTGACCCAGGCCCATGACCCAGAGAAGACTAAATAGCTTGATGTGTGCCCACACACACACACAGGGGATTTTTTGACCACAGTGGATGCTTTGAGGATAGCCAGGGACTTCATACAGCATAATGACAGACAGACGACATAGATAGCCTACGAATATTAAGAGCAGGGGTGAGTTTAACGTTTCTTTTTTAACTAATTTTATTCTGTTAATATTGTGTTAGCTGTAATATAACGATCGCAAGTGGAAATAAATCTGGGGCGTGTGTGCTTGAACGTCAGAAAAAAAAATCTGTAGGCGATTTTTAACTATAAAAGGTCTATGGCAGGCAGCCACAATTATCATGCTCAGGGACCACAGCCCATGAGCAAGCAATGCATTCTGATGTCTAAAAATCGTTTTGGCTTGTGTTGTGACGCAAATCAGTTGTGTGATCAAGAGGATGCTGGTGTTTTGTGTGTGCGTTTTGGGTGGTGGTATTGCGAGTGGGCCCGACCAAGTTGAAATGTGTTCCACGGTCCATGACGAGTACAATGTAAAAATCACATGTAACTTTTTGACAGAACATTTGTTCAGCTTTAAGACATCTTCTGCAGAGTGGAAACAGATCTTGACCACATATGAAGGTAAAAATGGACAGGGACAGCAGATAACAAAGCATCAAGTCTGAGCATGTATGAATATAAACAGAGGTCTGGTTGAAAAAAATCTGTTGTGGGGCAAAGGTCTCGTCTTATGAATTAAACTAATGCTAATCAAATTATGGTGCAAACAGGCACAAATTGTTTCAGCTGTAAGGATATAATCCCTCAACACTGCCGGTTCTGCACAATAAAGCAGCTTTATAACCACAGTGCTCTCTGATCTCCTCTGAGGAACCACGTTTAAAACTCTCTGCCGGCTAGTAGTGGCGATCCTGCTTCCTACAGGGATTTCACGCCCACCGGGAATTAGGAGCATTATTTATTTCCACTGATTAATGCGCCTACAAGCACATTCAAAGCTCACTAATAAACACGGTACAAAAAATGGTGTACAAATGACACATTGTGGATTTACAGGTCATGTGCCGGAATATTTCTTGGCTGGGTGGACTGACTTAAGAGTGATATTGATCATCTCTCTGCGAATAGACATATTAAATATATTTTAAAACCAGGCTGTTAATTAAGTCAGGACAGACTGTTCACTTCTTACCTGTCTGTGTGCGTCCTGGCGCAGTGACAGTGTTACTCCTCGGCATACCTCCTCCCCGTCCCTCCACACATCCGTCCCTCCTCTCTGACTCTGAGCTGGATCGAGGGAGCATGCCCATGGGCGAGCTCTCTCCCTGGGCTGCGATATTTGGGGGCTTCGGCGGGCGTGGAGGAGGAGTCCTGGTGGGGGCGTGGAGCTCCGCCTGGGTTAGGGAGTCCACACTGGGGGTAGAGGATGGGCGGCGAGTGGGTCGTGGTTGCACGGCTGTTGCTGGGCGGGGGATTTGGTAAGCACTAGTGGTGTGTGAGTGCGTATTTGGCTGCACGGTGGAGTGTGTCTCATCACTCAGAGATATCTCCACAGGCCGTAGGTGGAAATCCAGGGAGTGCTTCCTGGGATGAGGAGATGGGTGACAACGAGCTCTGCCAGCTCGTTTCTGGAGGTCAGAGGTCATGCTGGCATCCAGAGACTGGCTTAAAGGGCTTGTCATGGTGGCAACTGTCCACAGGGCTGTCCTATAGATGGAGGAAGAGGAGGAAGACGGATTTGGGAGGCCGTTGGGAAGGAGGGAAGGAGAGGAGGAAGAAGAAGAAGAGGAGGACGTGTAAGAGGGAGGAGGGTAGAGGTTGTCGTTGTAGTCGGTTTCAAGAGAGGTGGAGGAACCTGAAGGAGGTCTGGACACAGAGATACAAAATGAGAGCGTTAAGTCAGGAATTATGAGTAACTGTGTGACGATTTTTAAAAGGTTCGAATTCAGTTTCTGTGTGCTTCAAATCAAAGAGCTCCAGGTGAGCTCCAGTCAAATCACCAGATCTCAGCAAATGACAACCAAAACTATCTGGCATTAGATTCAAACTTGTCCAAATAAGGAGGTTTTATTGCTTTGTGTGAGTTTTTTTTGTTTTTTTTGTTTTTTTTAAATCCATGGGTGTGATCCAAGATAAACCCCTAATCCTGTTCTGAGATTCAACAAGTCTGAACCTGTAACTCTAACTATCAGCCTAGTTGATTTAACTTCAGCTGATTGTCTTTAGTCTGAACCAGAGTGGAAAAGTTGAATTTGTGCATGTACTGTATGTATTTTGGGGTCATTTATGTTATTATGCTTACTTTACTTGATGGTAAAAGCTTTACTCAAATGGATGCCAACACTCACATGACTCATAATTTACTGTTTACTATTATCATTGTGTTATTATTTGTTTTGCTTGTTTTAGTAACTGATTTTAAATGAAGTTTACAGTTTGTAAAGAAATATGGCTCTCTGTTTTGGTTCTGAATGCTACAGCGAAGCGTGGCATTTTGGGGACCTATAATTGAGGTCTATATACCTTAAACTCACCAAATAATTTCACTTTGCATTTGCTCATTTGTGAAAAGCTGAGCAAAACAAATAAGATTTTATTTTTTTCTGTACATGATGACTAAGCCATGTCATGTCTCCATGACATGATGTGTGTTTACCTGATGTGACTCTGGCAGTGTGACAACCACAGGTAATCTTCTGCAGCGCCATCATTCCCCAGGCTTTCCACACTCACCGCATCATATGGGGGTTGGACTGACCCTGTTATGGCGGCATTGCCTCTGGTTGGGGTGGACGCTGTAGTGGAGGACGAGCCAGAGACAGGAGGTCTCTGTGGAACTGTAGAAAGAAAGCCACTTAAATGAGAGATCTAATAACAATAACTCCTAGCAGGAATGAAGTTATGAAGAATGCTAATGGAGTTATGAAGAAGTTATGAGAAATTCTTCTAAGTTCGCGCATCTGCCTGCAGGGCATTGGAGTATCTGAACTATTTTCTTTAAAGCTCAACCTATCAACATGGATCTTTTGAAGCTCCAGCGCAGACGAAATCTGATAAATTAACAGTTAGAACATCTGCTAGAAACATTAGAAAATCTCTCAATATAATATTAAATCAAAACCTTTCTGACAATGTCAATCAAAACTAAAAATTATTATCTTTGTAAAGGTGGAGTCAGTGGCTGAACTGTTGCATTAGATTTTACATGTGTACATAATAAAGTGGCCATTGAGTGAAGGCATTCAACGCTAAACTGGTGTGAATAAACCCTCTTAAACAAATCCTGCAGTTTGACTTGTTTTAATATAAATACATTTTTAGTTTAGCTTTTACATTATGGGATATGTCTAATTTACTTCAAATATGAATTCCCAGTGTAACTGGCCCCGAGGTTTGTAGTACCGTCTGGACTCAAACTTGTGACCTCGGGAATAGGAAGTCGGACGCACTAACAAGGAGGTTAAAACCCATGGGCACGAGCATCTGTTGCTAGTAAATCTCTTAAAAGTCTAGTGTGTAATATTTAAGAAGATCTTTTGACAGAAATGCAATATAATAAACATAACTATGTTTTAAGTGGTGTATAAAAAGACCTTACATAATGAACCGTTATGTTTTTAATACTTTAGAATGAGTCATTTCTATCTGCATACACAGTAGGTCCCTTTACATGGAAGTCGCCATGTTGCACTGCTTGTCAGCCACCGTAGCTTCATCTACACTCTTGCAAAGGGAGGGGTGAGCGGTGAGTGAGTCCTTGGTTGCAATTCAGCAATCCTCAGCACTAGATGCCACTAAAACTTACACAGTGAACCTTTAAGGCGTTGGGGAGTGAGGTTTACTCACTGCACAGCCAGCTGGCTACCGTTATGGGAAAAGATGTATATCAGCGAAAGTACAATAAAAATGTGTTGGGCTCCAACAAATGCCTCATAGTGTTACACATGCTGTCAAAAGTTGATCTTTGACATGATGGGGCCTGGAGGTACAAACCCCTGTATTGTGTAACCTTTGACTCTGAGTCCTCCTATTGGCCAATTGATCTTATTCTTTAGGTCGAGATTGTGAGTCAAAAAGTTACAAAAACATGACTTATAAGCCTGAATACAGAATGAATCACCATGGGTATTAAAGTCTTAGCTATTATAACAAAAAGAAGACAAAGTTAAAATTACTGTACAGGGTTAAGCTTATATATATAATACCATATTTTATGATATTTTAAAACATTTACCATATACACATCTGAGTCACCGACACACACAATCCCGAGGATTTATCTCTGCATGTTCTCTCTCCTCCCACTAGTTTTCACACTGGCTCAGACACAACCCACACACATATCTATCCTTTTCAAATGCAAAACAAGAAAGGTGCAAGGAATATTTTGATTCCCTCCCTCTCTCCGTCTTACCGTCATCGGTCGGGTTGAAGCCACAGAGCAGGCAGATGGAGGACACCCAGCGGTTCATGTCCTCTTCAGACTCAGCCACCAGGTACCAGGTCCTCTCCTCCGTCCTCAGGTCGAACACAAAGCTGCTCTCCAGCTCCTTCTTTGTGAATGTCAGGCCAGCATCCACCTGAGGGAGAGAGGATACAGAGAGGGACAAGAGGCAGAAACGTTTTCCTTTTAACAGAAATTACTAAAAAAATACAATGAAAACCCCATAAAACTCGAGCTTAACACTAAAGACAATTCAATTATATATAATTTTTAAATGTTGAAGCATTGAGTTAGCATTAAACCCAGAAAATTGAGTCAACCTTAAACTGCAAGCATCTGCACCACACAGTGATAATCTCTCCACATATTAACTTGAGTTTGGTGAAGTGCAGTGCTTATCCATAAATAAATACAGTAGAATAATTACATGAAGAAAAAAAAAACATATAGATACAAAATAAATCAACATTTTATCAAACTGAATATTGAAATAACAAAAAAGAAAACAAATACACAATACTAAATATTATATTATATTTAAACTTAAACATGCCCAATTCGTTTCAGATTTCTTTTGGTCATCAATTAATGAAATTAAATGTTTATAGAAGTATTAAATCAATACTAAAATCATAAAAATAATACATTTTGGCTCATAACACCCAGCGGCCGGACTTCCACTGACATTCAGTAGTTCTCCAACATGATGTCAGACCGTCCTGTGTCTGTCGGTTTACCTGTTCACATAAGTTCAGATTAATAGTTCTGATTGGCCGGCGGGACTGCTGGTTCTTGTAGTATTGCAGGACATCTGGCTCACCAGTCAGCCGACCGCTTCGCAACACGAACCAACGCCTCTTCCATGCCTGGAGAGAGTCCGATACAGTTATTACTAGAGATTATTCAGTAGTTTTTTCCTTATTTTCTTGTTAACATCAAACAAAATCTAAATTATAAGCTTTTAAACATACAGATTTAATAGATGTCAATATTATTATAATTACTTTAAGGTCTTGAGTCGGTTTTTATCTAAACTGACATCTCCACCCACTTACACAAGATTAAAGGCTGCAAATTTCATTACACGCCACAATACAAAAAGGTATTGGACTGAAGGAGATACTGTCATAGATTCATGGTCCTGAGAGGAGGATCTCTTAAGAATAATGTTTATGGGCCCCTGACCTCTTCTGCAGTCGTCAGGACAAAATTGCCAATTAATTATTTTCTCACATAATGATCATTATGAAATAAAATAAAAAACAACCTCCTGTCTGTACTGGATGCTGGACAGTTGGAAACAGTAAGTAGCTTACCTCAACCTGCACATAATTTACAGACATTATTAAAATAGATCCAGTTTGATACGTTCATTTAGATTTAATTATGGCTGTTAAATGTTAATTTTACTATAAAAATACACTGAGACAGTAAAAGATTGCCTTATGGACATTTTTATGGTGGCTTTTAATCTTGCATCAAATAGTGAACTGCATACTGTATGCAGACTTGCATGTAAAAATCACCAGCAGTAAATATTGTGCTAGTACTAGTATTGAACTACAAAAAACAAAGACAGTTGCAAGCCTTTAATTAGAGTTATGTAAAGCTTTTGATTGGACAGTTAGGTCCTAGAGATGTGGTGAGAACAGCTGCGCAGAGGGGGCCCAGTTAGATTTTTTGTCATGGGGCCCAAAGTTTCTGGTGGCGCCGCTGCCCGTGAGTGATACACAAGATGACACCTCATATTTCGGTCATGACTCACCATCTGTGTGTGTTTGTGGATTCAGTGTTAGTATGTAGGTAGTGTGTGTGAAAGACACATCATGATTATTTAAAGGTGTGAAGCCGAGCATGAAGAAGGATTTTAACAGCATGTACACACACATCCTCGTGTCACAATCTTCGTGGGGACACGTCATTGATAAAATGCATTCCCACAGCCCCATCGTAATCTTAACCATCATAACCCCCAACCCTAAAGCCAAACAGTCCTTTAAACTTGTGAGATCTAGCATTTTGACCCACAACTGTAATGGACCCCACAAATATAGTAAAACAAGCCTACATGCACGCACTCTACCGATTCACATTTCGGTGACATGATCTCTCTGTTGAAGAGTCACTAGAAGTATGTTCGTGAGGTGTGGGTACCTGTGCTGTAGCTCGGCGTGTGAAAAGGAATCAGAGAATTTAGTTTTTCTCCATAACTACCTGGACACAGAATTGTTGAAGAAGAGTGACTCAAACATAGGATTGTGCTTCTTTTTGTGTGTGTGTGTGTGTGTGTGTGTGTGTGTGTGTGTGTGTGTGTGTGTGTGTGTGTGTGTGTGTGTGTGTGTGTGTGTGTGTGTGTGTGCGCGCCAGTGAGTTTCCACCAATCCAACAAACCAAATCCAGCTTGTGGATTGTTCTTCACAAAACCAACGTGACTCCAAAGGCACGCCTGCCTGTGTGTGTGTGTGTGTGTGTGTGTGTGTGTGTGTGTG
>NW_025738749.1:0-4528 GCF_021292245.1 Micropterus dolomieu
TTGCATACAGAGGGAGAGAAAGTAGAGGAGAGAGGAGCTCAGTGCATCATGGGAAGTCCCCCGGCAGTCTAGGCCTATAGCAGCATAACTAAGGGATGGTTCAGGACTCACCTGAGCCAGCCCTAACTATAAGCTTTATCAAAGAGGAAAGTCTTAAGCCTACTCTTAAATGTGGAGATGGTGTCTGCCTCCTGAACCCAAACTGGAACCTGGTTCCACAGGAGAGGAGCTTGATAGCTGAACGCTCTGGCTCCTAGTCTACTTTTGGAGACTCTAGGAACCACAAGTAACCCTGCATTCTGGGAGCGCAGTAATCTGGTGGGGTAGTAAGGTACTATGAGCTCTTTAAGATAAGATGGTGCCTGACCATTAAGAGCTTTGTAGGTAAGAAGAATGATTTTAAATTCTATTCTGGATTTTACTGGAAGCCAATGCAAAGAAGCTAAAACAGGAGAAATATGATCTCTTTTCCTGGTTCCTGTCAGAATACGTGCTGCAGCATTCTGGATCAGCTGAGGAGTCTTAATGGACTTCTCCGAGAAGCCTGAGAATAAGGAATTGCAGTAATCCCGGATATCTCTACCAAATTTCACACATTTGATAAGGGTCACGTCCTGAACACATCTACAGGTCATAATTCACTCAACCTCATAGCGCCACCTGCTGGAATCAGGAAGTGTCCCTTCAACGCACGTGGCAAATTCACATCCACACCGGCAGAGCTCCAGAATGTGGCCCGCCCAACGCTGCTTGCAGTTTGTATTTGGTCATGTTTTTCTACAAGCAAACAAGGGTCAGCCTGAGAGTGATTCACACAATGAAAAAACAAAGAGGTCACTATACCACCTTTAATAGTTGAGCATATTTACAGTATAAACCTTGTCAGTGAACTATGAGGGCAAAACAACAAAAACAAAATAATTGTTTATTAATCATAATCATGATTTTGATTTTACATCATATTGTCCAGCCCTTTGTGGACATTTGTTGTCGTGGTTTTATTCTCTGTTTCAGAACCGTAACAGCCCAAGCATTAGCTTACACATGCAAGTCAGACAACGGCAAATGGAAAGTGCTCAAGCCCATCCACCCTGCAAAATGAAGTCCAAATCAGAGAGTGAGCACTTCAGCTTACCAGACCAGGTACAGAAAAAAGACTTTAACAGCCAATGACGGTTAGAGGTGGGAAAGGGCGTCACTTTGTGTTGAAAAGTGGTGGGGACATTTTAGGAATAGGAATATGAATCTGGTTTTATCATCTGGCAATTTTCAATGCACACTTCACAGTGTAAGTTGTAACTATTATTAATGGAGAGCTGAGGCTTTCAGTAGCAGTAATAACGATGAACATAGGCCTGTGCAGTTCTATCACCAAAACTTATTCGTTACAGAATATTAGCACCGAGGACACCAAAAGTGGTCCACATCCTCTCAAGCTCACTTATCTTCCAAAAACCATTGTCAAACGTAGGTTATGTACTGTATCAGCTTAAATGCATGAGCAAGCATCCAGGAACTGCTACTACTGTGTATATACACACACACACACACACACACACACACACACACACACACACACACACACACACACACACACACACACACACACACACTCACCAGGTAATGTTACGACAGCATCAGTCGGACGGAAGCCGCAAACGTCAGTTCAGAGCTGCGAAACACAAATGGGGTGAATTTATGAATGAACGTGTGAAAGTTCTGTCACAAAACAATGTTAAGTATCATCTCGCTATTTTAAGTGGGTATACGGAAAACTCTGACCATTCCTAGTGGGTATACGGTGTATACCTGCGTATCACGTAGAGTACAACACTGACTGTTAGAAGAAGACTCAGAGAGCAGAAATATAGAGGCCACACCACAAGATGCAAACCATTCATCAGCAGGAAGAATCGGAAGGCCAGATTGAAATTTGCAAAGAAGTACAGAGATGAGCTGCAAAAGTTCTGGAACACAATCTTATGGACTGATGAGACCAAGATTAATCTCTACCAAAGTGATGGAAAGGCCAAAGTGTGGAGAAATAAAGGAACTGCTTATGATCTGAGGCATACAAGCTCATCTGTGAAGCCTGGTGAAGCAAATATCTTCAGTGAACAACAAAATTTGCCTTACCGTTCCAATACTTTTGGAGGGGACTGTATGGTTCTGTGGCTAGCGACACTTGGAAATTTACTTATTAAGTGTTAGGGTTAGTATTAGTGTGGAGATCAGAGAAGGACCTCTGATATGTGTGATCTAAAAGGACTACTGGACATTTTAAAGGGCAAGGAAAACACAGAGAAATGTGCTACAGATATCACCTTCGACCCCATCGGTAACCTCACTTGCTCATTCACTATATGAGTGAAGTGCCTGTTTTAAGATCTATGGGAGAGGGTAATCAGTTGGGATGCAGCTACCTCCAGAAGGCTAAAAAATGGGTTCAGAGGTTTGCAGAACTGCCGCAGCTCCACCTTGTGGCCATTCCAAGATGGAACTAAACTCACAGACAATCTTGATTTACCCACCAAAGCCAGAGCATCGACAAAGGGATGGTTTAGCTTTTGTAAATATACACTGATGTGTTTTTCAGTGAGTTTTTTTTGTTGTGATCTTTGTTAACATGAGAGTATGTAACCATAGTTTTCAGCTGCTGCTAAATTGTTGTTAGAAATGTTATGCTTCACACAGACAGTCCTTACATACATGTACTTCTATTGGGCCTTAAACAACCACACATGCAGGAGGAGTTCCCCCTCACATTCTTTCTTCCACGTGTGCTTGTGTATGCAAAACATACTGACGGCAGAACAAAGGCACACACACACTGTCCCTATCAGATACACACATCTCTTTGTCTACTCTTTGTCTTAGTTTAGTGCGTTAGACTCATATGGTGTGTTGTGGTTTGTTTACCTTGGAAATAAATGCTTGTGTATATAAGTGCTGGTTTTCTTTAATATTGCATAAGAATGAATATACTGCCAACCTCTTCTATGTAGAAGTCCAAATCCTTCAACTATCTGTTAATGGTAATTTTGTTATAGCTCTTAATTAGTTAAAACCACAGCCACCATTTAGCCCTGGAACAAATTCTAACTTTATTAATCGAATAATTTATTTATCATCAGTCATGCTTTTATTTTTTAAATTTTTTTTTACATAATAAGCTGAGCCACTCATTTCTCAAAAAGGGTGTGATAACCCAAATATTCTTAGCCCTAGTTTTTAGGTGTATTATTTATGTGTATTGAAAATAATTTTTTTAGCTGATGAAACTGAATGTATCATGTTAACAGTCTTGGAAAAACCTAATGCCAATCTGTGCCATGAATTGTTTGTGTAAGTGGTGGTTATTTTTTGTCTTTTTCACTGTCTTCATCAGGTGTGGCGAGGGGCATTCCTCTTGGGTGACTTCATCCTCTGTAATCCTGTCATGTTCAGAGGAGTTACAGTCCTTGAGCTAGGAGGGGGAACGGGCTTAACCAGCATCATCACGGCAACCATAGCCAAAACAGTGTACTGTACAGGTATAATGCCATTCTAAATAACATTAATAATGATCAACATTCAAAAAACAATTGAGAATTCTGTGAATACAACTCAATCCATTTGAGCATCAAAGGTTATAGTCAAAGGTTATTGCTTTTTCTGAGTTTCAACAGCATCTCGTGGTTTTTATCAGTGAATGGACCTGGCTCAGGTGTTATCAGGACTGCTGATGAAGATGAGATACTGTTTAAAAGCACAGAAAATGCTAGTAAATCGATTTTGGTGCTGAGATTATTTTGTCACACATACTGATCCCAAGGTCAAGAATGAACTTCAGCATGGAAGTTCATTCACAGAAAACTCAATATTCAAACATATACAACTAAGGCTGGGTATCAAATAAATTTCATACATTTCATTAGATAAGGAAATAACAATAAATATTAGAAAAAAGTAAGTAACAATAGGCGTATGTGTGTGTTAGTATGTTAGAAAATGAAAATAATATTAAATTAAAATATATAAATAAAACGTTAAGCGGGTGTGTGTGTGTGTGTGTGTGTGTGTGTGTGTGTGTGTGTGTGTGTAAGTAAATGACACAGTGTTTGTATATTAATAGGCAAAAAAAAAAAAAATTAATTAATTAAAAATCAAAGCTCTTTTATTGACCGAGTGGCGCAGTAGCTTCCACACACGCTACATTTTCCCCTGCATTTCTGAAGGATCAGTAAGTGATGCCACCGCCACACACGGACCTGTATGTGCAGCCGGCAGAAGAGCTGCCGTGTGACGGTGACATCACGTACCGATCCTTGGGCTGATGTCTCTGACTTTGCTGCAGGGGAATATAGACACGCGACTGAATTTACTTTCTATTGTGATAGTTATTGTTACACCTCATGTGAGAAGGATCAGGGTCCAGCCTGGACACCTCTTCTTCTAGTGAGGAGGAAACTTTGATATGTAGTGGCAGAAACTTGTTTCCATGAGATGAGATGAGACATTTCTCTCTCTCTCTCTCTCTCTCTCTCTC
>NW_025738750.1:0-6846 GCF_021292245.1 Micropterus dolomieu
CCTCAACAGTCTGGACCCAGATAATCTACCTTTCCTCAATAAAATCCTGGAAAGAGTTGTGGTTGCACAACACCATGTGTTCTACTGTACATGATAAACTGTCCCACCGATCTGGTTTCGGAGTACATCACAGCATAGAGACTGCTCTCATCAACATCACAAATGATCTTTTCTTTGCTGCGGACAGCGACCTCATCAATATACTCATCCTCCTTGACCTCTCTACAGACTTCGATGCTATCTCACACACCCTCCTTCTTAACTGCCTCTCTGAACTTATTGGCCTTGCTGGCACAATGCTCTCCTGGTTCCTGTCCCATCTCTTCAACAGGAAACAATATATCACCTTTAAAGACTTCAGCTTCACACTGGTGCCAGTTAACAATGGTGTGCCCCAGGGATCTGTACTTGGTGGACACCTTCTTTTCAATATCTACATGCTAACCCTTGGCTAGATTACATGGACTTAATTTCCACTGCTATGCTGATGACACCCAGCTGTACATAAGCAACCAACCCTCAACCCAGCTACCACCCTTGCCACTTGTTAACTGCCTGCGAGAAACAAAGATTTGGACAACTGCTAACTTCATCAAACTCAACACCAATAAAACTGAACTCGTGGTGGCTCCAGCGTTGCTGATGAAGAAAGTTGGTGACGTCCTCCTGGAGGTAGATAGCTGCTCCATTTCTGCATCCCCTGAAGTGGGAAATCCGAGAGTCATCCCGGACTCTTCCATTCTAGTCTCACATCAAAAACATCACCAAATCTGCCTCCTACCGTCTCAATAACCTTTGCAGTCTTCGGCCACACCGACCCAGGCGGATTTGGAACAATGTGAGCAGAATACTGTTATAAATAAAATAAAATAAAATAAAAGTGAAGCATGTCAATGCACATCATCAAAAATCATCAGAATTAAACAAATATGAGCAAAAACACCCTTTTATGATACATTTTTTGTATTTCATAATAATTTCAATTAATTTTGTAACTTAGGAATTCAATATATTTTTTAATTAAGGTTTTAGCTTATTTTATAATCATGTTGAATCTTTTAGTAAATAAGTTGCTTATTTTATAAGAATTTCTCTTCGCTTTGTACTTTTAAGTTGTTTTTTTTTACACATTTTTCTGTGAAATATCCTCATAACTAACCAAATAACCTGAATAGAAATATGAAGATGTGTTTAGCAGGAGCCATCAGAAATCATAAAGATGAAGAAATTAATAAAAATTAGATGTTTATTCTACGTGGAGAGGACGTCACTTTAGGGCGTCTGTTAACCAGTTAAAGACGATATGAGGACAATTTCATGACAAAATAAGAAATGAAACTGATTAGAGTTTTGGGGGTCAAATGTCATTGTGATTTCCAAAAAAAGAGAGACTGGAAAATTTAATTGGCATTAAAGGATAATATAAGTGAATATTTTGTTCCGTTACATGTTGTGAAGATTAGTATACCAAGTGTTCCCTGTTGCTTACTTGACCATAACTTTTGTGTCTGTGTCTCTTAATTTAAGTGATTTTGTTGAAGTGTGGAGAAAGACTTTGGCCAGCCTGTAGTTTGTTCTTCAATCAAACACAGTGCTGGTTCAAGCCTTCAATGCACACACACAGAAGAAGAAGAGAGCAACATTCAGCTTTAATAAAAGATTGTTCTGCCAACAGGTCCCTTTGTTTGTATTTCATTATAGATCATTAGTTTATGTGACTGTTGGGTAGAAAGTTTGTTGTGTTTAGGTGTAATTTTTGTAATAAGCTCTATTAAGAAGCAAAAAAGCTGGACCTCACTCATCTCTAAACCCTGGTTACAGCCCTGTAAAGAATTTGTGTTGGTGTTTGATACTATTAGATGAGGACACCAGTCAGTAATCAGACTAGAGAAGGACTGTTCATTGGTAAGTTACAGAAATAAAACATGTAGTAAGAAACACTGAGTTGCATTGAGATCACCTCTGTTAGGAACTGAACTGAAACACCTTGTAGAAAATAATTTCCTCCATGCAGGTGTTTTGCTCTTGTTTTTATGGTGACCTGAAGGGGAAACAGGTTTGGAGACAATCAGACACATGTTGTATTAACACTTGGTACACGGAATATCTCCTGGAACGGTTTAAATAGTGGATATGAATTATTCTTGTGATTCCTCAAAGTATTTCTCACGTGTCTTTCTTTTGAGTGTGTTCCTAAATATTTTGGATTGATATGTGAAACTTTAAACAGGTCGGACGGTCCTGCTTCATGATGGCGATGTTTGAATTTATTTGGAAAAAAACGGCTTTTTTTCTGTAACAGACATTTACATTTATTCATTTAAGCTTTTATCCAAATGTCAAATGACACACCCGTCTTTCTACGACACTTCCTCGCTGACATCAGCTTGTTGTGTGGAGACATTTGTCTGTCCAGCTCTATGCTGTGTGTTTGACTCTCGTGTTACTGAAAGGTGCTGACTGTGAGCTGGGCTACAAGCTGGTTTGATTTTATGCTAATGAGTCTACGTACCTGAACATGGACAGAATTCTGAATGTTTTGTTATATTTTATGATGATGGGCTGGTCTGAGTTATAAGCAGCATCTAGCCAGCAGGAAAGTAAAAAAATGCTGATGCATCAGCCCTTATGCTAGAACTAAATGCTGTGCAGTGATGAGGGGCGGGAAGACTGGAGTGGGCAGTGGTGGCCCAAAGGTTAGAGATCCCCGGACCAGAAGGATAAAAATCTGGGTGTAGAAAGTAAAACAACCAGCGCTCGCCCTCCCTTATTTAACACCACTGAGGTGCCCTTGAGCAAGGTCCATAAATGCATAAATACACGTGAGGCCGGTTGGATGTACTGCCAACGCCTTTCGAGATGGCTTATTGTAGTGAAATGAACATTCAATTTATGGGCAACAGCTCTGGTGGACATTCCTGCAGTCAGCATGCCAATTGCATGCTCCCTCATCTGTGGCATTGTGCTGTGTGATGGAACTGCACATTTTAGAGTGGCCTTTTATTGTGGCCAGCCTAAGGCACACCTTTGCAATACCCATGCTGTCTGATCAGCATCTTATTATGCCACACCTGTGAGGTGGATGGATTATCAAAGCAAAGGAGAAGTGCTCACTAACACAGATGAGCATCACATTAACATGCTGTTGTTTCATTTCTAATTTTTTCTGTATTAACGGAGACTAAAGAGGTTTGCAGGCTACATTCACAACACACAGTTTTCCTTCAGTGGCTTTGTGTTTGCATCTGTTTGGGCTGCTCATTAATGCAGCTGAATAGCCAGCTGATGTCCACATGTTCAGCTCTCTGCCTCCTATTCAAGCTGATCACCTGAAGAGAGGTGAAAATGCGCATTAGTCGCCTTTTCAAGCAGCTGATCCCCATTTGAATAGAGAGCCGACCTGGACAAACACACGATGGCCCGTTAAGTGAACAAACAGCTTCACTGTGATGTTAATGATGTGTTTGGACTCTCTTAGCTGCCGAGATAAGCAGCAGATGTTTGTGAACAAACTGTCTGTTTCATCTGATTTCACCATTTAAACAGTAACCGTAATATAGCTACTCCTTTGTGGCCCGGGGAGAAAGTCCCAGACTCCCTTCAACAATCGTGCAGTTTAGTGACTTGTTGAGTTAGAGGACACTTTAGAAACTTTGTGAAACGCTGTCTACGACTAATTCTTAATGATTCTGCCTTCCTGTAAATTCAACATTAAATGTGACACATGAAGTTATTTCTGTCTTTGTTGTACAAAAAGCTTCAGCAGGATATTTTCATGAGCCTCTGATGTGATAATAACAAGCGCTTCATTAAAACTCTGCTCTGTGTGAAGCACACTCCCTCATACACATCAAATATGATCAGCTGGTTTCAGGAAACCAACTAACTAAACTTCATCTTCTGCCTGAAATCAAGGAGCCATGTTTCTAAACGGCCTTAGCGACAGTAACTAAGGGGCGGGGCGAGATGCCGTGACATCGCGAGAACACTCCACGGGATCCCGGATCCCGATCTGGTAGGCAATCTATACAACGCTCATGACAGAAGTGAAGGATCCTATTCTCTGTTTTTAATCACCATTAATTGGCTGTAATAAACACTGGTACCAGTTTATTAGCAGTTATATTTGCAATTACCTCATATCAGCTGATATTACCCCGTAATGTGCTGCAGGCCTTGCCACATGCGCCAGGAATCTGCAGAGGTATAATACTCCTCCAGCCTCACATCTACAACGTCACACAAAGAGGAGCTACAGGAAGCCGTGTTGGATTCTTGTTCAGCTCACGTTTATTTACATGTCCACTCTCCATAATAGACATAATAGACACGCACGACTATAACTGCAGACAGGCGGCTGCCAGATATATTTAGAATACGTCAGAAACAGTTTAACGGCTCATTACAACGTTGGCGCTCCTCCACTGAAGTGATTGGGTCTGTTTTTATTATAATTATTTAGAACCACCTCCTACCTGGCACCCATTTCTAGGAAAAAACGCCTAAAATAACATATCCAAAATAAATCAGTAATATCTCCTCAACCATTTGGCCTAAATGCATAATTCTGGTCTCCTTTGAAAGGTCAGAAGCTTAGGAATGTAAATCCATTGTAGATTAACATGTTTATTTTACCATTACAGACTACATGGATATGAAATACAGAAAAAATATAATATATTCATAAAAAAGCTTTATTTTGATGCAATAAACCATCTCAAGGTAGACTATAATGCCCCTGAATATCTTCTAATACACCTAGAATAACAGAATAAAACAGTTATTACACAATCTTTCAAAAATATACCAGGCAAATGTACATTGGTTTGGCCATATTTAATGTTTATGTTCACTTTTATTGGTAGTTGTCTTCAAAACATTATTTCTCTCCATTCAACCACCTTCCAAATAACACGATGATTATCAGCAGTAATTATAAAAATCATAATAAATGTATTTGACTGACGACCTGTCCAGGGTGTACCCCACCTTCGGGGTGGTTTATGATGACCAATCGGGGTGGTTTATGATGGATTTATGGCCGATGATCTTTAATAACTTAGATGTAGCTCAATGATTTATCGGTAAAGTAGTTATAGATAGATAAACTTCATTGTCATTTCACCTGGTATTGCCATATCATCTTCAGCTACTATTGTAGTGCATTTAAAAGGACAATAAGAAATAAATAGCCCAAACCAAATAGTTCATCAGTTCAGACATCAGCAAACCGCTCACCCACACGATGCCATACACCAGTGGTCTGCAATAGGAAGTGCAGACTGTGCAATAAAAGTGTCAGCTAAATGAATAAATGTAAATATCTGGCCCGTGGCCAGATTGCTTTGATAGCAGAAAACAAATAAATTGATAGCTGGTGCTGAAACCTCAGTCATCAGTCATGACAGCTACAGTTACTTTCAGAATCACTGATGTTTACAGATTTGTGAACAATATGTGAGAGAAATAGGCCTTTTGTGTACATAGTTTTTTGAGCATCAAACACTTTATTTCCTGCATTCTGCTGAATTTTTCTGCAGCAGCTTATGGGGATGTTTTAATTTATTTATATAAAGAGAAAGAAACTTCAGGAGGCAGGTGGTGATTCCAAATCTATAACCTACCTGTAACAGAATACAAGTCAATGCAGCTCTCAGTCATTCTGTGCTTCTATCAGATCTGTTTCTCCTGTTGATCAACTTCTTTTATCATCCCTGATGCCCTCATGATTCAGTGTTCCCTCCTCTTTGTGTCTTTGTTTGGGGAAGTAACCTCTTTAAATGTGACTGTGGCACCTTTTCACCATAATGATAAATTACTTATTTAATTTAGTTATGAACTCCTGGACTTTTCTGCTCAAGGCTTTGTGCACATTCAGAATCTCTCCCACAGATCTTCTCTGACAGGTCCAGAGGAAAGACAGAATATTACCTGACTAACGTCGTTATTTAATAAGAAGTCTACCTGCCCTTTACTCTGCTGTGCATTACGTTTTTGATCCGCTGGTAGTAACGTTATCCTCGCTCCTACTTAATACAGCATTTTTTCACAGCTCACACTGCACCATGAAGCTGTTGTTCTCTTGAAGTTTTTACTTGGACTTCTTTAAAACTTATTAAAGAAAGTATTGAAAATGTACAGGTAAGTACAATTCTTAATACAAAACATACTTCAGTAAAAGTACAGATTTAAAAAATACACAAACTACTGAATGGCAGTAAGGTTATTGTAATTTGTTACACTCCACCTCCACCTGCTTATTTAGTATTCAGTACACACGGTGTGTGTGTACTCACTATGTGGTACAGTATGTGATTTCAAAGATGTGCTCTAATGTCATTCATGGTTTTACATGGCTCGCTCCACCATGACATCTGACTCACTCTTGTTTTGTTACTCGAGAGAGAGAGAGAGGAGGAGATGGACTCCAACATCACCGCTGTCAGCACTGTGACAAATCCTTTGCAACATCTAAATATTTGAAGATTCATCAGAGAGTTCACACTGGAGAGAAACCGTACAGCTGTGACCAGTGTGGGAAAGATTTCACTCAATCAGCTAGCCTAAAAGACCACCAGCGTGTTCACACTGGAGAAAAACTATACGGGTGTGAACAGTGTGGAAAAACTTTCACTACATCAATTTGCCTAAAAATCCACCAACGTGTTCACACTGGAGAGAAACCGTACAGATGAGGTTGCATACAGAGGGAGAGAAAGTAGAGGAGAGAGGAGCTCAGTGCATCATAGGAAATCTCCCGGCAGTCTAGGCCTATAGCAGCATAACTAAGGGATGGTTCAGGACTCACCTGAGCCAGCCCTAACTATAAGCTTTATCAAAGAGGAA
>NW_025738751.1:0-2890 GCF_021292245.1 Micropterus dolomieu
ACTGAGTTATATAACAGTTTTATTTCCCTGTTACTTCACAGTGTAAGAGAAATATGAGGATTTATGTAATGACAAGGAAATGCCCTCGAAGTTTCCACATTATGGTGTAATCAAAACCCTTTATTTTATTAAAGTAGAATATTTCCTGATGCATCATCTTCAAAAACATGGTATGGAAACATCCTTTTTGTTGTAATTGTAACATTTTTGACATATGTCACCATAAAAGTATCTCAGTCCTAAACTAATTGAACATATCGAGGGAAGCATTAAGAGTAAGAAATAACTTTAAGAATATCAGATACGGAAGGAGTGTATACCTTCACATAATCAGTTTACATACAAAGTCAATGCAAAGAGCGTAGAGCCGTCGGGCGATGCGAAGGGGGCGGTCCTGGCGACGCGAAGGCAAAGGGAAGGAATTCGCATGACGCTGAATCGCGATAGCCTATCAACATTGAGATTGTCCGTACGTCACCGACAGCTTCAGAGCGTTGTGTGGAGAGGGCCAGGCAGAGCGGGTAGTAATGGCCAGTTGTGTTTATTCGTGTTATCGTGTTGTGTGTGAACACCAGCGATATCCAGCGATAAAACCCCCGTGAGGAAAGCGCTGTGTGGATTAAATTCGTGTTTGGTCTGAATGCACATTAAGAGAGCCACTACAAAACGCACAGCAATCTGTACACTGCAAACTTCTGAGACACCATGTAAGAAGGCACCACATTAACCACTCCAAACCACAAGCTCGTCAGAACCACTTCTACCAATAGGAGGAGGCAGAGGGCGTTGCCTGTTGTGACAAGGGACACCTCTAACGGGTGTCAATTTACTAAAACCTATTTAAGATGACTCATATTAAGACTAAGACACAAAAATATTGACAAGACAGCATATAACATCGTAAATGTCTAAGCTTAAAACTTATCTGAATCAGAATCAGAAATACTTTATTGATCCCCGAGGGAAAATTCTTTTGTCACAATTACACACTTGTCAAAGGTAGATTGATAAAGAGTATATAAATATAATAGTATAAATAAAAATATAAAGACAAATATAAAGGTGTGTGGGTATGTACAATATTTACAATATTAAGAATTATTATGGTGAACCAAAAAGTACTAGTGAATAAATAGCAGCAGAGAATATTGCACATTAATTATTAAACAGGTAATATTGGACAGAAAATAGATAATGAGGTCTAGTTTAATAAAATGAACAGGCAGGAATGACTTCCTGTGGCGCTCTGTGGTGCATTTTGGGGGAATGAGTCTTGCACTGAAAGTGCTCTGTGTTTGAGCAGCACGTCATGGAGTGGGTGGGAGACATTGTCCAAGATGACATGTAGTTTGGACAGCATCCTCCTCTCTGACACCACCGACAGAGACTCCAGCTCCACCCCCACAACGTCACTGGCCTTGCGGATCAGTTTGTTGACCTGTTGGCGTCCGCTACCCTCAGCTTGCTGCCCCAGCATGCAACAGCAAACAGGATAGCACTGGCCACCACAGACTCATAAAACATCCTCAGCATCGTCCTGCAAATGTTGAAGGACCTCAACCTGGGTTGGCAGAGGGTGGAATGTAAACAGCTACAGCGATGGCATGGGAAATTTAATATGGCCGGAGTCCCACAGCAAGCAGTTCAGTGTCCGGGCTACAGATACGCTGTTTCACCGTAATGTGACCGGGATTACACCATCTGTTGTTAACTAGAACGGCAAGCCCCCCACCTTTACGCTTACCGCTCTCGGTGCAGTCTATGTCGGCCCGAACAGTCTGAAAGCCGTCGATGGAGATATTGTGGTCAGGAATATCCGAGTGTAGCCAAGTCTCCGTGAAGCACATTAAACTACACTCCCAGAACTCCCTCTGACTCCGGGCTAACGCTCGTCCATCTTATCAGCCAGTGATCTCACATTGCCCATGACGAGAGAGGGGAGACACGGCTTAAATCTCCTTCTCCTAAGTCTCTGTTGTCTGCACCCCTCTCTCTTTCCACGCCATTTCGTTCCTCCTCTGCAACCTCTGTGTGTCCTCCTCTAAATCTCGGTGGTGATGTCTGTGGGCCTGGGCGCCCCGGTCGGCTTCAGCGTGATCAGCTGGTCCTGGGTGTAAACAAAGCGGCCATGAAGTTGCTGCGCAACGGTGCCGTGGCTTACCAAAACTCTCTCAACTTGCATGATTAGAGAGTCTAGTTTAAATTATGTATAGATCAAAAACCACACAAGTGAGATATAAAAAAGAAAGTTAAAAGTTAAAAAAGAAGACGACGGAGCAACTATTTGGCGCATTCAACACACCCTTTTATAATAATAATAATAATACTTGTTTGTAGAGCACTTTTCAAAAACAAGTTACAAAGTGCTTTAACAAGTGTAAAGACAATAATACCCAAGAGACAATAATACAAAAAAAAAAAAAGAAAAAGAAAAAAAAATACTAGATAAAAGCATGAAAACATTGAAAAGACTAAAATACAGATAAATATAAAATTAGTAAAATACAATAAAATAAAAGGGATAAAATACAGTCAAATAAGATCGGGAAAGGCTCTCCTATAAAAGTATGTTTTAAGAAGGGACTTAAAAGAGTTCACTGACTCAGCCGACGTGATTTCCTCGGGCAGGCTGTTCCAGAGCCTCGGGGCCCTGACAGCAAACGCTCTGTCCCCTTTAGTTTTCAGTCGAGACTCTGGAACAGACAACAGACCTCTGCCCGAGGATCTCAAGGTACGTGCTGGTGTGTATGGGACTAAAAGTTCAGAAATATAACAAGGCGAGAGGCCATGATGAGCTTTAAAAGTGATCAATAGAATTTTAAAGTCAATTCTAAAACATACTGGGAGCCAGTGTAATGAAGCTAAAATAGGAGTAATGTGGTCATATTTC
>NW_025738752.1:0-6522 GCF_021292245.1 Micropterus dolomieu
CAGTATCCATTCTTTTTTTAATGGTTGGTAAATCCTGTGTTGTAAATTGTTAATTGCTCGGGGTTAATTTTTTATTAAAAAAAACACATCCACATGGACTGCGTTGACGTGGCACAGGGGCTTAAGTGCCTCAGACATCTAGAGGATGTACAAAACACTTCCATCCCAGGTTGCCAAAAACCTGATAAAGCATTTGACGCATAAGGTACCCTTCTGCTTCTGTATCAAAACACAGTTTTAAAGTGTAGTCTTCAGCATCAGTATACAACACCTTTAGGTAAAGAAAAAGTTAATCGATTCGGTTGGGTTTAGGCACATAAAGCTACTGGGTTTAGGAAAAGGTCACAGTCTTTGTTCTGTTATGTCTTATGTACAATTCTGCTTCCGTATCAAAACACACTGCATCATATTTAATGCAACAAAAAACTAAAATGTTTAGATATCTGAAGACAAAACCCTGTAAAAGAAAGAATAAAACCTTAAGTGAATGTTGAAAATTAGTCTTTTTGGAGTTTATGAGTTTATTATACTACTAGCACCCTGATGGGCTTTTCCTTTTAGCTTTAAGATATTTGAAGGAAAAAGATGAAAACAAACAAACAAACAAACAAACAACAACAAAAATATATATATATATAGAAAATGCAAAGAGGTAAATAATCTCCTTTGAAAGGCCTGAATCTAGCCATTAACATATGCCTCTATTTTTAGAGTGGAACACGTGTGTGTGTGTCTATATATATATATACACATATATGTGTGTGTGTGTGTGTGTCTATATATATATATACACATATATGTGTGTGTGTGTGTGTGTGTGTGTATACATATCTTGCAAACCCCGGTTGCCCTGGCCTTTCTGTGTGGAGTTTGCATATTTTCCCAGTGTCTGTATGGGTTCTCTCTGGGTGCTCTTGCTTCCTCTCACCGTCCAAAGACATGCAGACTAGGGGAAATGGTGACCCTAAATTGTGACTGGTTGTTTGTACTACTACTTTGTAAAGTTAATCCCTAGAACAGTGTTGCCTAAACCCAACCATGTTTATTTTGTTGCACTAATACTGAAAAACTAATGTTTACTTTTTGGAGTTGGCACCCCCACACCTGTTCGCCCTCGCTCAGCCCTCACTGACTCGAAATCCATTAATCCATAGAGTTCACCTGGATTCCGACAATCAGTTGCTGTTTGATATCTCATGTGTCCCTCAATCCTCACACACTCTTTCCAAACATTTTTGGTCTTACAACTGTGGTTACATATTCCGTTTGCTAGATGACCTTGCGAAGCCAGTTTTACAAGACCACAAGGATCGTGACTTGATGATCACGGCTATTACCCCCTTAGCCAATTCCTAACCCTTTTATCAAAAAGAGGATATAAATCGCGGCCTGAGAGCCATCAAGAAAAACAACTTTTACTACATGTGTTTGTTTTGTTACTGAACACAAGATGATGAAGCCAAAGGGGGCGGAGACTTGTGTTTCTGACTTAACATTGCCTAACCTCCCAACTTTGGCCTCGGCCCCGGGGCCGTCGGGCCTCGCCTCGCCAAACGGGCCCCGGAAAAGGTGTCCGGGAGGCCTCCATTGACTTAACATGGGCTCGACCCCTGTGACCCCTGGCCCTGTGGACGCCCGCAGCTCACAGAATCGGGCCGGGGGGTTCCAGAGTGCTCCCCACGAGCCACATCGCGTACGTCTGAACCCGACCGGAAACCCACTCCTCGTGGGAGTGCCTTTACAAGGCCGCCAAAGGACAAGCCGTTGCGCTACTCGCCACGTTTCAGCTGGATCCACTGTGAATCCAGTCATCTGGAATGTTGCCTACGCGACAGCGGCCCACCTGCAGATAGATACGAGCTTACGCGATACGCCGAGATGACGGCGGCACCCGTCTCTGAAGGGATGGGAAGAAATCACCACCCTCCTGCCGACGGATCCAGACCAGCACCTACGATTGAGGGCCGCCGCCTGATGATCCTGACCATGACCCCACCCAATGCCTTCTCCCTGAACCTAACCGTCGCAGCCCAGTGTCGCCTAAACCCGGCCATGGTTATTTTGGTGGATATTGCCTCCTGTCCTCCACCTAACCGTTGCAGCTCAGTGTTGCCTAAGCCCAAGCAGCCACGGCCCCGGCCTTGCTCAGCCGGCTTGGCTAGATGATCTTGCCAAGCCGGCTTATACAAGGGGAGTCACGGCCCTGTCCTTGTAAAGCTGGCTTCGCTAGATGAGCACAAGGATCATCACCTGATGATCGTGGCTATAACCCCCTTACCCTAAACCTGGCTAACGCAGAGCTTTGTAAGCCGTTAGCCAGCTCTTTTTCCCTTCACTTAACCCTTAATTTTCATTATATCAGCGGAGTAATATGTGATGGTGTGTGTGAGTGTCTGACGTGGTCTGACAGTGTGGGATGGGATGAACAATTTTATACAGCCTTTCCGTTTAATTGAGCCCTAACCTTAACCATCTGACCCTCTGACCTAAACCTAACCAATCAGGACACTGCAACTATTGTAACTGATACACACTGAAGTGTTAATTTCCACCTGATTTAGCACTACAGTTACTTTAGGTCAAAAAACTACAAAAATGGCCACCCACTAGATGACGTCACTGGAGGACTTCTCACTTCCCAGGAAGTGGGAAGGGTCAAGGGTCACATAATTTGTTCTGGTCTGTCCCGCCCTCAGACCAGTTTTTTCGCTCGTCTTTGGACTACAGAACTCAACGCACAGTAAGAATTTTATGGCTGAAGAAGGTCTTTTTAAAGACCGAAACGTTGCATTCTTGCAAGATTATTATTATTATTATATATATATTTTATTATTATAATAATAAAGCCTTGCAAACGGACCATCATGACTCGCTTTTTCACTTTTTTTACTGTTTAGCTTAGTTTTGAAGTGCTAGCTAGCTGTCCTTCCGACACTGCCACACACTGAAAAACCTGCTAAACACCGCGAACATGACGCACCGAGGAGAGGAGGACTGGACGCGGGTCCACTACCGACGCGGCCGGATGCAGCAGCGGGGCCGCTCGCCACCGCCACGGGTAAGAGAGAGCCCGCATTCCCGCCGCTACCACGAGCCGCGGCAGCCTCCCCGCTCCTACGCAGCGGCCGTCAGGGCCCCGCCAGCTACGCGGACCTACCGCCGCGAGCCCCCGCGTCGAGAGGACCATCGCGGACCTCCGCCGGTCCGAACCGGGACCGACTTCTCCAGACGCAGCAACAGGTACGAGGGGTTCAATAGAGCGACCCGAGGGCAACGCGGCACAGGCGACCCTCCGCCGTCTGACCCAGACTTTACCTTAAGAACCAGAGTGGTTTACAGACTGATCAAAGCTAAACACCACCTTAGCAATGTCATGGCACCAGAACCACCCAACTCCATCACTAAGATGACCCACAGTCTGGCCACTGTTATCAAACCGGCGGCTCCAAACGCCACGACCCTGTCACTCATTGACGGTAACGCCAGAAACTGGGCTTACAACACACTGCTGATACTCAGGGACCACTACAGGGACTGCATTCAGACGGACCTGCAGATACTGGTAGAGTTAGAAGTGACTGACTGGCGAGAGAACTTTGAGGTGGCCTCGGCCTGGGCCAGACGCCATTTTGGGCGCAGACTGCACCAAGATATGCTTGATGACACACAGGTGCTCCTGATCCAGCGCCTCTCCAGAGCCCCACCGGCTCACGCCGAGCCTGGCCCGCCAGCCCACACATCCGCAGCAGCACACACAGTAGTAGTGGACCCGACCTTAACGGTGGCCAGCATCACACAGACAGACAACGCACAGCCTCCTACACACACACAGACTCAGACGGCGACAGCTCTGCCCCCCGGGCCGGTTGGCATTCAACCTGGGACTGCTCAGACTCTACGGCCACCGGCGGCCCCACCTTCTACGCCGGCGGCTCTAGAACCTGCCCAACCACCTGCCGCCACCCAGCCTCCACACCGGCCGCCTGCAGCGGACAGCGGAGGTACACGCCCCACCTGCAGTGGACCTCCTCTTGCCAGACATCACAACACCGGCCGGACCGTGTCTCCTCTCCAAGGCCACGATGACAGAGCAGAGGAGGGACGGGCCCACGGATCCTCAGTCTCCTCCTTTCCTCCCTTCTCTCCCTCCTGACTTTCTCTCCTCACCCCTCACCTGTCTGTCTGCACCTGTCCTCCCTCCCTCTCTCTCTCCTTCTTCTGGGATCGTCCCTGACACGCAGCTGGAGCCCAAGGAGCAGAGACCGAAGCGCACCACGAGGCGCCGGAGCGTGGCCCCCAGCTCACCTCAGCCTCCAGCTCCTCCTGAGGACCCCAGCGCTACAGCCACGGCTGACGAGGTAATCGTGGTGGACGCATCTCCGCAGGTAGCACCTCTGCCTCCTGTTCAAAGACAGCTGAGCTTTGGCCCACCTGCAGCTGCTGCTGCAACAGCAGCAAACACACCGGTACGTCGCCCCACACGACACATTAACACCAGCAGAAAAATGAAAGAATGGTGCCTGTCAACTAAGAGCAAGTGGTTGATCATTGGGGACTCGAATGTTGCCAGGTTTCTGAAACTTACTGAAACCTCTTTACTTAAAATCTCCAGCGATATTATGATGGAAAATGCACAGTCTTGGTCCTGTTAAAAGCTGAGGAAAAGTCTGATACTGTCGATCACAATATCATGCTAAAAAGACTTCACGAGCTGGCAGGGATGTCTGGATCTGTATTAAAATGGTTTTCATCATATCTGTTTGGCAGAAGTTTTAGTGTTCTTGCAAACAGGTTCATGTCGGACAAAGCAGTGTTGTCATATGGGGTACCCCAAGGGTCCTTATCTTATAGGATCTTATTTCTCCTGTACATTCTCCCTCTTGGACAAATTATCAGACAGTTCGGCGATATATCTTACCACCTTTATGCAGACGATATTCAGTTGTAGTGCTCATTTAAGGCCACAGATCTCCATAAATTATCCGCCCTAGCAAACTGTTTGAGCAACATCAAGCACTGGCTGAATGAGAATGAACGCTTTGCAACTGAACACAGATAAGACAGAGACATTAATTATTGCCCCGGATAGCATTACCCCTTTCATCAAGCAGTATTTGGGTGACCTGGGCTCGTCTGTGAAACCGAGCCTTAGGAACCTAGGTGTTGTCTTTGATTCAGCAATGTCCCTAGCGCATCATTCCGACCAACTAATTAAAAACTGTTTCTTCCACCTAAGGAACATATCCAAACTAAGATCAATGGTGTCAAAGATAGAATTAGTGCTGATCATCCACGCCTTCATATCCTCCCGCTTAGATTATTGCAATAGTCTTTTTACATGCATGAGTAATAATTAACTCACTCGCCTCCAAGCTGTCCAGAACTCAGCTGCTAGATTCTTAACACATACTGTACAAGCAGAAGAGCGCACATTACTCCAGTCCTATCATCCCTTCACTGGCTGCCAGTTCATTTTAGAATCCATTTTAAAATCTTGGTCCTTACTTTTAGAGCGTTACATGGTCAAACTCCCTCTTACATCTCCAACCTGTTGCAGCAACATACTCCCCTCCGTAACCTAAGGTCATTAGATCAGAGGCTGTTGATAGTTCCGCGTACCCACTTTAAGACCAGAGGAGACCGGTCTTTCCATGCAGCTGCACCCAGGTTGTGGAATGCACTCTCCACTTTGTTACGCACCTTAAACTGTGTTGCTTCTTTTAAAAAGCAACTGAAGACTCTGTTATTCAAACAGGCGTTTGCTAAACATTAAGCTTGATTTAAAAGTTGTCTGTCATATGTCATGTGTTTCTGGTGTCTAGCTAGAACTGTATTTTGTTGTTATATTGTGAAGCACCTTGTGATTTTATCTGTGAAAACTGCTATTCAATTTTCAATTCAATTTTATTTATATAGCGCCAAATCACAACAACAGTTATCTCACAGTGCTTTTCATAAGAGAGCAGGTCTAGACCGTACTCTGTGATGTTATTTACAGAAGCCCAACAGTTCCCACCAAGAGCAGCACTAGGCGACAGAGGCAAGGAAAAACTTCCTGAGGCAGAAACCTGTAATGGTACAGATATTCATAGTAGTGTTAATGACAGTAATCGCAATGTTAATGATTATAATAACAATAGGACTAGTAACAATAGTTGTTGTAGCAGAGGGTGTCGAGCAGGAACACGGGGGCAGCAGGTGACCCGCAACCACAGATCCAGACTCCACAGCTCCAGAGCCAGAAACACCTGCAGGAAGTGATAGGAGGAGAGAGGAGAGGGACGAGAAAGCACAAGACTACCAGAAAGGGGAGAAGTTGTGTTAGTAACATGCAATAATGGGATGTGGTTGCATACAGAGGGAGAGAAAGTAGAGGAGAGAGGAGCTCAGTGCATCATGGGAAATCCCCCGGCAGTCTAGGCCTATAGCAGCATAACTAAGGGATGGTTCAGGACTCACCTGAGCCAGCCCTAACTATAAGCTTTATCAAAGAGGAAAGTCTTAAGCCTACTCTTAAATGTG
>NW_025738753.1:0-5659 GCF_021292245.1 Micropterus dolomieu
TGCATGTGTCTCTGCTATGTGCCCATAAACAACTGAAAAGTATTCAAAATGTTCACACAGAGAACATGAGCATCCTGCAGTATTTTAAGAGGAAGAGGACAGAGGTCACACGAGCAGGAGCAGAAATAACTGAGGAGGACGAGTTGTATGGATTGCTAGTAGACGTAGTAAATTCTAAAACTCACATAGTAAAAAGACTTTGTTATTCGAACGGCATGTCATCAGTTTGCTTTGAAAACAGCTCTGTGTTCACAAACATTTGTTGCAGGGAGAGTCAGGGCCAAGTGAGACACAGGAAATATCACAGACAGCTACATCAAGTGTAATATTAGGATAACTGAATACATTTGTACTGTGGCTACATGAACTAGCAGCTGTTCCATGGTTTTTATGGTATGTAGTCGGTTTTGTTCTAGTTATATTATACTCCCTCTCTCTGACCCTCTCCCTCTTCGAGTTTTCATAATCTTCCCTCTCCAGTCTATTCTTCTCTTTCAGCCACACTAATAAGTACATTCTGTTTTCAAAAATCATTAGAAATGAGCATTTAAGTGCTTTATTTAAAATAAAAATCGTGAGGGCATGCCGCCGAAACCCTCCTAGCATTTCAGCGTCCCCCCCAGGTTCAAAGTTGCTCCTACGCCCCTGTGCTCACCTAAACACACATGGACCTGACTGTGCTCCATGAACTACGACAGGGGTATTCAATTAAAATTCAAAGAGGTCCAGTTAGAAGAAATTTCACGAAGCAGAAGTCCGGAACATCAACTTGCTATCATTCAGTGGCCTACCATAACGTATAGCCTAGTTGTAGCCTATCAACATATGTTTTTAGTCAACAACTGACTGTCAAATCCATAGACTATCAGATACTATTTCAACAATATAAAACAAAAGTCAGCTTTCACATAAAACTGAAGGGATAATAAATAATAACTACTCTAATAATACATTCGAAATGTAAGTAAACTAAAGGTTGCATTTAAAAATGTTTTTGGAAATGTACATCTTAAAATAAATTAATTTTATTTGTTGCTCAATTTGAGAAAAATGAAATAAAAAGAGTAGCTTTGAGTGATTGAAGTTCAATCTCAACCGATTGTATAATTAACACTCAACACATCTTAACAAATGAACAGCTTTAATGTCTCCTCTTCTCTTTCATTCCCTCTAGCTACCACTTCCCTACTTCCTCTTGTTCAGTGAGAAACATGAGCTCTGGCTAGGATTGTTGATGTATGAGATTTTCTGGTTTTGAACTGCCAATGGGAAAAATGTACTGTAGGCCTACATGTAATTCTTGGTTAAAAGCCATGTGAAGTCTCTCCTCTTCGTTTACTCTCTTCCTCTGTATCTAACTCGCGGACTCGACTGCAATGGTCAGGGCTGTAAACGGCTTTGGCAATGCTTATCATAATGCACAGATTTGATTGGCTGAGCAGCATCACATGAGACGATTGGAAGACTTTTTTTTAATTGAGAAGATTCATTTGCAATTTAAAGGAGTAGAAAACATGACATTAATACCTCTCAGTTTGCATACAAGGCACACAAGATAGAAAGAATAACTTATATTGTATTAAAAAAATAAGTAAATAAATATATAACAAGGAAAGAGAAAAATAAATAAATATAGATAAATAGAATAAAATAAAAGGTTGCTAGGGGTCCTCAAGCATCTTCAACTCCTTATAGACATGGAGGAGAGATCTTGCATGTTTCCCTTTCATTCGTTTTAAAGCACAAAGATGATTGGCGATAAGGTCCCGCTTGCAGACAGAACGAAGGGGCTTTGTTTTCCTCCATTTGGAGGAAAAACTTTGCCATAAATATCATATTGTTCAAAACTAAGTCAGTTGTATTGTCCTTCATAGTACCACCAAACACAATATTTTCTCTAGTGAGAAGAGTAAGTAGTTGGGTTTTGGTTGAGAGAAAGTCCTGTAAATCCTCCCAAATAGCTTTGTAGTACATACATACGGTGGAAAAACAGGTGATCAGTTGTTTCAATTTCAGTTTCACAAAAGTTACAGTTATTATAATCCACGCCGACTCTCATTCTTAGCACCTTGTTGGATGGATATGTTGCTCATAATCTTAAAATGGCTTTTGTCTTGGGGCTTACAGGGTACTTGATATAGTTGGTTCTAAATTTCTTAATATCTGATTCAGAGAACAGCCGGAGTATGGAGTTTCTGTTTGATCGTATTGGGAAGAGTATGTTATTAAGGTGAATAAGAATTAATTTGTTTGAAAACCCCTCATCCAGGAAGTTCCAACCATTGAGTTGGAGTGTGGGTAGATTTAATATAGCCATTTGTATTTCCATGTTTTGGATTATCCCTTTAATTGATGGAGGAATCCCGTTTTATTATTTTGTCAAATTGGGCAGGTGTGCAAACTATGTTGTATTTCGAGCAGAAGCACTCATAAGTTAGCCAGCATCCCTGATCATCTCTTAAATGGGTTACTGACCAGATATTTGTATCCATCCAATGCTGTAAGTAGAGAGATTTGCGGTTACACAGCACATATCTGTTGTTCCAGATGGGAGTTTGTTGTGGGGTGAAATTGTGCGTGTATGTGAGTTTATAGCACAAAAGTACCTGTTTGTGAAATGAAGATAGTTTGACTGGCAATTTTTCAATCTGAAAATCACATTCAAGGACAAACTCTATGCCCATCATTTTTTTGAACAAACCTCTGGGTAGTGTTGTAGAACTCAAGCCAACCTGTTGTAGGATTGCGTGGTGTGGGGACAGAGAGGACCCAAATGCAAAGTTCAGAGGGAAGGAGGTTTATTGAGGGAGAAAGGGGTAAAGGGACTGGAGTGGAGGAAGAGGTGGATGTCGGGAAAGCACAGGCACGGGGAACCAAGGAGACGGGGCCAGGGAGCCGGGGAACACAGGGGCCGAGGAATCGAGGAGAGGCGGGGGAACAGGGAGGACGCCGTGAGGGAAGTCCGAGGAGGAGTGGGCCAGTGGATGAGCCCAGCCGACTGAACGGAGGACGAGGGTGAGTGTACCTGGGAGGGAAACAGACAGAGAGACAGGGTTAGGGAAGACAGCGACAAGGCACAGGGAAAATGTGAAAAAACAAGAAACATGAAAGCCTGAACGTGGGGGTGCCACCGGGTTAGGAGCAACGACGATCAAGCGAGGATGGTGTGGAGAACCGGGGTTGAAATACAGGCAGTCATGAGGTTGATTACTGGCAGGTGTGGCAGGCTGACGAGGTGGCTGATGAGATGCAGGTGCAGGTAGTTAGCTGGGCTCAGGAGCAGAGTCAGAGAGAGCACACAGGGAGGAAGGCAGAGAACAGAAAACCAAGGAAAAAAGCAGAAAAACTGATAAAAAGGAGAAAAAACCAGGACACTCACCGTCAGCTGGGCTGCCACCACAACACAACCGGTCTTAAGACCACTTTTTGATGGTCTTGGTCTTGTCTCGAACTCGACAGCATTTGTACTCGGTCTTGTCTCGGCCTCAGGATTTTATTTCAAGACCAGTCAAGACCATAACTTTGGGAATATCCATAAATTTCTTTTGCATTGTCTGATTTGTTAACATCCTAACTTTGATTGGATGTAAAACGTATTACTTCAAATAACCAATAACCCTTATTAAAATGTGTTGTTACCGTTAACAACTGTGTTTGTATGTGGGTGCTTTAATAGGAATGTGGATCATTACATATCTATTTCAGTACCAGCGATATAATATTATTTTCTTTTGCTGCTATCAAAGTAATCTGGCCATGTGTTGGCAGGGCCGTTGTCTGGTTCTTGGTCTGTTGATGTTGTTGATTTTGCTGGCGGGCCAGCTTTGGCCCACGGGCCGCCTATTGCTGACCATTGCTCTATAGCATTCAAGTCAGGTCAGGAAGGAGGCCAGGTCATTATTTGGGCATCTTTGAGGCCCTTGCTTGCGGAGTACTTGGATGCATGTGATGGATCATTGTCCTGCATGCAGATCATGGCCTGCTTGAAAACTGAGGGCTTCTTGCTGTGTGTATCTTCCAGAAACTGGTCGTAGGTTTTGAGTTGTAGTTTCAGTCCATCTTCAACCCGTAAAGGTCCAAATATAGCAGCCCATAACAGTACCCCTCCTCCACCTTGCTGCCTGAGTCAAAGTGGTGTCATGTCCATCGGTGATCCAGCCACAGGCACGTCCATCTGGTCCATCATGAGTCACTCTCATTTCATCTTTCCATAAAACATTTGGAATATCTGTTTTCAGGTATTTCTTTGCCCAATCCTGATTCTTCAACTTGCAAATCTTATTCAGTGGTGGTTGTGTTTCTTTGTGATAACGATGTCTCTGAGGTCTTGGCACCTTGTACTTCTGGACACTCCTGGTAGGTTGCTGTCCTGGAATATGGTGGCACTGGATCATAACGGGTGCTTTGTACGTTTAATTCTACTCAAGTTTTTTGCAGTTAATTTGCACGTTTTCGTCTCTATGCGCTTTTTGCGCCCCAGTTGACTATTAGCAACAAAACGTTTGAGGGGCATTATGGAGTTTCCAGCGGCCACTATCGATGCAGTTCTAAGATTGCAACCAGGTGTGTGCTCGTACGCGTGCTCGCTTGAACTCATGAGCTAGCATAATCCGAAACACAACCACTTTCATACAGAAATACCACAATGGTCCGTGTACTTTGCGGCCAACAGATTTGTTTTGAAACGAAAAAAACAAAAACTAAAAACGGCTCGTTTCCTAATTACCATCAGTATGTATGAAAAAACGTTATACATCTTATTCCTCAATTTTGCATTGGGTTTTTTTGGTGACCTGGAAGCTATGGTATGCAGTAAGCTGCTTGGGGTGCTGGAGCCTATATGTGTGCTTGACGCAGAGCCAATCCGCGCATACACCAGTCTACACCAATGTAGCTAGCTCCTATAATCCTGACCAAACAGTGCAAACAGCTGCTGGTGTGAAATTATTAAATTAGTAGGCTGCAATAAAAACCAGAGCATTCAGCACTAACCTGCTGTGACTGAGAGGTAGATAAACTGTGTACCTGAGTATTGGTAAAACCACAATAAACATAAACTGAACGTTAAAACAGCAGCAGGTCCGAGCTACTGTAGTGTTAGCTGGCTGCATCCCTATAGGCTACTTTTAGTAAACAGATCGTTCCACATTTGCTTTTCGCCGTTACATCCTTTCTTGCAGGCTAAATCAACAGTGGTACACAGGATGGTAACATGGGTTGCGTTAGTTTGTGAAGTAATGTGGAAAGCTAACGTTATATAACTTTGCACCGGATAACATTAGCGGCGAGCTAACGTGACTTTCTCCGTTTCTCCAGCTTTACTAAACTTTATTGGTGTTTTGTATCCTTACGTTATAGTGTTAGTGGACTGCATGTCATTAGCGGCCGTGTTGTCGCTGTAGTGTGAGAGGCTCGGGAGCGCACACAGGGCTGAATCCGACCCGGAGACCTCACATTAAAAGCAGAATAGTGTCTGGTGCAAGCAACGGAGAAAACAGGCATGTGCTTCATTTCTGAGTGAGTTTTGAGCCCATTGACAATAAGGCAATGACAATTTGATTTATTAAAATCAAAAACTTACATATAGCCCCTTTAAGATGCATTATAATCATGCACACCTTGAAATCCCAGACGAGCCCCCAAATTTGTTGTGTCCCTG
>NW_025738754.1:0-3814 GCF_021292245.1 Micropterus dolomieu
CCTCCGCTTCCCAATGTAGGATCCTGAAGGTAGCTGTGCTCAGACGCTTCGGAGGCCGTCTCTACCCTGCACCGTATGGTAGCCCTTCTCTCAGGTCTGTTACTGCTACTCTAACACAACACTCGGCAGCTCACACACTCCATCCTCAGTCCGCACGCAGTGTTGAAGCAGATTCTGCTCAGTCCTGCTCTGGAACCCCACAACCGGCATCTCCTCGTCCTCTTTTCTCCCCAACCACAGTAATAATTGGTGACTCCATACCACTCACTGCTTCCCCGGTACCACCACGGCTGACATTTAAAAAAAAACTGCAGGACCTGATGCCATCGCTCCCGTCCTCCAGGCTCTGGAACTCCCTCCCCCATGAGATCCGCACCTCTGAGTCCCTCACCATTTTCCAGTCTCGCCTTAAGACCCATCTCTTCTCCTCTGCCTATCCCTAGCTGGTTTTGTTTTTCTTCATTTCTTTTTTTTTTGGTCATGTTTCTTTATCTGCTCTGTAAAGCGACTTTGAGTTCGTGAAAAGCGCTATACAAATTCAATTTATTATTATTATTATTACTCATGCCGCCTCACCAAGCTCTGTGTGTTCTCGCATCTTTAATGAACAAAGTGTTTCAAAGTTTTGCACATTCTTTCAGAGCCAAAGCCAACACCTGTCTGATTCCAACACCAACAATAAAATGTCCTCAAAAAACATATCTGCATGGACTGAACGTGGGGAGTTTGTGTTTAATGGTAATGTTATTAATGGGTCTTGTGTATGATTTGATAAGAGGAGTAACTGCTTCTCACAACGTGTCTGACAGCCAGTCTGACAGTTGGCTATATTGAATATACCTTTATCACTTGTACCAAATCAACAGGTCATAAGAAAAACTGACGAGATTAAGAGAAAGACTTCTGGAGAATCTTCTTCTCTTATTACTGGACCACCATCTACACCTCTTGTTACCAGAGGGCATCGATTAGATGAAACAAGTCCCTTTGTATCTCCTGAAATGCGATTGAGTGATTGGATAACTGTTTAATTGTATATCGTTATTGGTTTTAAATAAATACATAGAGACATAACTTTATCATTTCAAAGTGTTTTTATTTATATCACCATAATAACAAAAAACATTGTCGTACATGTTTCAATCCATAAATCATTTTGATAATGAATGGCACACAACTTCTAATATTATTATACACATTTAAAAGAATCTGATACTTGGACACACTGGTTACATTCTGCATAATTATTTTGACCACATACAACTAAGGGTTGTATTTTTTTCACAAATTTGCACACCATAAAATCATTGCATGACCGTTTATTACTATATTTAGTCATTACATTGTCATAAGATAACCCTCTATCCATATAGTAAAGAAAAAACACACAATGCTGACCGCACACTACAGAATCCACATCTTGCACTTGTCTAAAAGAATGTTGCATGGACTTAGAATTACTGCTGAGAAAGACAGAAAAGGATTCAGGAAAATGTGAGTATACCAGAGAGTTCCCAAAACTGTCAAAGAATGATCCCACACCCTGCTTGTCAATATAGATACTAGACCTAGTGTTGTCCTCCCAGGTGGGAGGGGTCTGTGTTTACCACCAACATGGCGGGTCTCTTTTTAATAACTGTTTTAGGAAGATGATCACTAGCAAATACTCCTACAAAGATTCTTTGCTTTACCACCTTATCAAGTACTTTTGACAGTACTATCGTATTCATACTATCGTTTGTTAAAATTAGAAAAAGTCAATGAGAACCTGTCTTCTTGATGATATCTCAATTATAGAATCATATGTGACGTAAATGACCACATTTATTGTACGTTAAAGCGGGTATCTAAAATGATCCTCTAATCCAATGTTACCATTTTTAATGAGGGACATGTGATCACCGCATCCTTCATCAGGGCTCAGGTTAAAACAAAACAGACTATATCCATTACAAAACTCGTTGCAGGTTATGGCCATAGCGTTGTTTTTAAGATACTTTTCAGTTGCTGTTGATGATCCGCCCTAATGGCATTACCCCTGGCAAAGTTGAGTTGAAAGGGTTTTGAAGGATATTGTTGGCCGTCAACGTATAAACGTATAAACTCTATATCATGATGGTTAAATGTTAATGGATTACGCGCGTAACTACCTGTATGTGCCTCGTGATCTACTACTACTACTATAAATTTAGAAATTTGTCCCAGGAATACATTTTCTTGATTACAAATGCTAAACTTTTTAAGACAGACTCTGTCTATGGGATATTTAACGTACCATAATGCCTTAGCATGTGCTAGCTTAAAAGCCAGAGATACGTGACTTTCTTTACAAACAGGCTTGCTGACATAATGTTAACCCGAAAGTCGTCTACAGTGTTGCGCATTAAGCAAAATTAGTTTTTAGCTCTTATGAATTTTATCTTGAGGTCTACTCCATTTATCATTAACAAGTCAGAATGTAAAGGGGATATTAGCTCCTGGATATGTCCTGCTGTATCCATACAAAATAGTCCGGATCCAAACTGTGTCTACAGAGCGTACTTTCCATTTCACCCCTGTAAGGATATGTTTGATGATTGCGTTATGAGTTGGTCCCCCAACGATATATCGACCTGTGAATATATTGTACATCCAGGGTAGTTCATAAATCCCACTTCGTCTGCTTGATCCAGGTTTCCGTCGTTAGCTTTGGTGGTTTAACGCGCGTGTACAGAAACGTATTGTTTAGATCCAGGTAGTCCTCTGTACTAGCTGGAATGAAAAATTCAAGAGGTGTAGAGTCTGATATCGCTGCTAGAAGAGGGAATTCGACATAGACGCAATTCTCAATACTTGTTTGTGTTAACAGCACCATAAACAGGTCTAGCCAATGACATTCTCGTTAGAAAATGTCTCTTGTCTTCTGACGTTTTGTCGACTTGCTTCTCCTTGCTTGTTTATTTTTTCTAGTCTTAGTATGGGTCTTCTTATTAGAGGTCCATCCAGAGGATGCACCTGAGGCTTCGAGTCTCCCTGATACGGATCCCTTTCGGCAGACAGTGCCTGCCGACACTGTTGCATCTCCTCCACCGGCTGCATTTCCTGCACTGGCGGCAAACGGTGTTCGGCTGTGCCGCCGGTCTGCCACTGGGCCTGATCGCCGTCATCCCGGTTAAAAACCTCCGCTTCCCAATGTAGGATCCTGAAGGTAGCTGTGCTCAGACGCTTCGGAGGCCGTCTCTACCCTGCACCGTATGGTAGCCCTTCTCTCAGGTCTGTTACTGCTACTCTAACACAACACTCGGCAGCTCACACACTCCATCCTCAGTCCGCACGCAGTGTTGAAGCAGATTCTGCTCAGTCCTGCTCTGGAACCCCACAACCGGCATCTCCTCGTCCTCTTTTCTCCCCAACCACAGTAATAATTGGTGACTCCATACCACTCACTGCTTCCCCGGTACCACCACGGCTGACATTTAAAAAAAAACTGCAGGACCTGATGCCATCGCTCCCGTCCTCCAGGCTCTGGAACTCCCTCCCCCATGAGATCCGCACCTCTGAGTCCCTCACCATTTTCCAGTCTCGCCTTAAGACCCATCTCTTCTCCTCTGCCTATCCCTAGCTGGTTTTGTTTTTCTTCATTTCTTTTTTTTTTGGTCATGTTTCTTTATCTGCTCTGTAAAGCGACTTTGAGTTCGTGAAAAGCGCTATACAAATTCAATTTATTATTATTATTATTACTCATGCCGCCTCACCAAGCTCTGTGTGTTCTCGCATCTTTAATGAACAAAGTGTTTCAAAGTTTTGCACATTCTTTCAGAGCCAAAGCCAACAC
>NW_025738755.1:0-5330 GCF_021292245.1 Micropterus dolomieu
GGCTGCTTTCTGACTCAGCCACCAGTGCCATGGTGTGCGCTCACTTGACTTCAGTTGTATTAGAGCAATAAAGCCTTAAACTGAAAGGTTATTTGCCTGATTTTGTAAATGTTTGCATCTGCCCAGCGCATTTATCTGTGATAAGCGCTGTCTCTGTACCACAAAAGGAGACACGTACACAGTCTGATGACAGCTCATTTCGGTTAATGAAGCAAAATGCAGATTACAGACTGGTTAAGTTATTATTGGAACATGTAGCGAAATTCAAAGTATATTACTGGCCTGTAGAAAATGCCACGTAAAGAGTAAAAGCAGGCTACAGTTTTATAAAAGGAACGTGAAAAGGTGCCAATGACCTATTGTATTTATTTTGCAAATGTGCGTTGCTTGCCCACGCTGCTGTCTTCAGGTAGGCTATAAGTAACAGCAGCACAAAAGAAAAGTCTGTGATATTGAGGCACTTTGCTGCATCTGCCTCGAGCAAACTCCCACCCCCCTTAACTTTTCAGCACCACCTCTGCGTTGTGTCACGTTTTCTATACGCTATGTGATTTTTGTCCATATTTCAACCGTTTAAGCATGTCTGATAGGGAGTGTGTGATTGACTAGTCACTCATAGTAAACAGCCCTGGCTATGACCCAAAGCCGAAATCACCGGAGGAAAGTGTGTGTGTGGGGGGGGGGGGGCATGTTCCCCATGTATAACAGCTCCTACATGTATGTTCAAACCCCAAACCAATTAACTTATCAAAATAGTTGCTGTTTAATTTAGTAGTTGACAACTAATAAGTCATAGAAGCTCTAAAGCATACTTGGTTTGGCTAACTAGCATGGTAAGAGCATGTTAAGCTAACAAGCTTTATTTGGTTCCAGGGAAAACAGACCAGGAGCACACAAAAGGATGCCCACAGGGGTATCCACATACTTTTGGCTAAGCTGTGATTTGTGACCTTGATTCTATTTGATAATCGGGGTCCTTCAGATCTTCTTTTAAGCTGGTTGCTGGTTGCACTGACAGCTGCGGCTCTTCATTGCCACCATCACCCCGCAGTTGGCCAATGCTCCCACTGTCCTCCTCACCTGGACACAGAGTCAAAAAGGTCAGAACAACAGCACAACATTGTCTGCATAAAAGGGACATACATAGAGTAATATTTGAATTTGCACATTGAAACTTCTGTTTCAACATACAGCCACAGAACAAAGTATTTGAACCCTTTGGAAATACCAGGATTTCTGCATAAATTAGTCATTAAATGATGATCTTCATCTAAGTCAGAACAATAGACAACCACAGTCTGCTTAAACTTGTACCACACAAACAGCTATATGTTTTCATGTCTCACCGCATAAATATTCACAATGCAGGGTGGAGAAATGTATGTGAACCTCTAGGCTAATGAGTTCTCCAAAAGTTAAGTGGAGTCAGCAGTAAGCCAACCTGCAGTCTAATCAGACAAATTTGGAGGTGTTGGCCAGAAGCTTGAATAATTGTTGAGTTGCATGAAACTAGAAAGGGTTACAGAAGTGTTTCTAAAATCTTAGATGTTCATTTGTTCACGGTAAGAAACTGTCAATAAAAAAAAAAAAGGAGACAGTTCAGCACTGTTGCTACTCTCCCTAGGACTGGCCGTCCTGCAAAGCTGTGCGTTAGCACAGTGCAGAATGCACAGTGAGGTTAAGAAAAATCCTAGCGTGTCAGCTGAAGACTTACAGAAATCTCTGGAACATTCCAATATCTCCAATTGATGACTCTAGGATACATAAAATACTAAATAGGGAGGACACCACGGAGGAAGCCACTGCCGTCAAAACCAAAAAAGAATTAAAAAAATATATATTTAAAAAAAAAAAAAAAAAGGCACAGCACACCAACACCTCATCACTACTGTAAGGTATGGTGGAGGGGGCATCCCGGTTTGGGGCTGCTTCACTGCCTCAGGGCCTGGAAGGGTTGCTATCGTTGATGGAAAAAATGATTTCTGCCCAGAGTTCAATTTTTTCCCCCCAACCCTGTGTGCCCAGAGCACTCCTTCGAAAACGCAAGATAAAGCAGGCGGCCAAAACGCAAGGCGCCCGGGGTGCATAAATAGCGCGCAGTACGTTCACTGCCAACGGTGTGTAAACAGCCATTATTGAGTAGGCTACAAAAACACCTTGGTCACGCATTCACTGCAACGTACGTCACGCACCCAGTATCCTCTCTTGCAATACTACAAAGCCGAAGACGGCTCTGGACACACCAAAACCTCTGTCACAAATGAACATTTTTAAAGTTGCTGTGAAATAGTCTCTCCTCGGGAGTCAGGTCAGCAAAGTCTCGAGGGTTTTAAGCCACAGCTGAAGACTGTTTAAGTGTTTTTGTACACGAGTTTGGCCACTTTCAATGAGAGACTTTTACTCAGTGTGGTATAGTACTTTTAAATACACATTTTAACATTAAACCTTAAAATTTCACCGATTCTTCTATGTGACTCATTCTTAACGGTTTTCCCCCCTCATTTTATAACACGTTTAATAGAAAGAGTGTAGACCCACCTGACTGCTGTGTCTGCTCCTCTTCCCTCACAACAGCATCATGGCCCTTTGGATCTGGGATCAGGGCTTCTGTTTTCAATCAGAAGTAAAAAAAAACTCAAATGAACATTTTTAAAGCTGAAAGCCACGTGTGTTTTCATAACAGCTTCATCGTACAGAGCCACGCAAAGCTTAAACACTCAAAGTCTCGCAAGGTATGTAGATAAACATCAGGGCCCTTTAACCTACGCAAAACTTGACTTCATTTAAAACATTAAGTAAAACTTTTTATATGTGACTCAATCTTAAGTTTGTTTCCCTCATTTGATAACACCTTTAATAGGAAGAGTGAAGACCCACCTGACTGCTGTGTCTGCTCCTCCTTCTGCTGCTCCTCCCTCACAACAGCATCATGGCCTTCTGGATCTGGGATCAAGTATTCTGTTTTCAATCAGAAGTAAAAGAAACTATATATATATATATATATATATATATAGTTTCCTAAAACCACTGCTACAGCCGAAATCCATCCGGGTTTTCATAACACCATACAGGACCAGGTAAAGTTTAAACGTTAATAATTTGTAATCAAAGTCAGCAAACATTAAGTGTAACTTTCTGTGCCGATTTGTAAGTTACATCATGAAAATGTGTGTACGTTCTCATTTTATGTCCTCGGGAGTCTGCGGGTTTGTCCGCGAGCAAAGAAAGAAGTTTTTCCAATGAAGTTCCTCAACTTAAAATAAGAGTGTTTGTGACTGTAACTTAACAGCGTTACTTCTTCCTGCAATTATTGAGCCACTGACCTCTCCTCTCTAGTTTGACCCGAGGCTGCAGCACCGCCTCCAGCTGCCTCCTCTGCCGGTCGATCTCCTGCCTCAGACCCGAAGCCTCCTCCTCGTACCCGGCTACGGTTCTCTCCACAACCGCGAAGATTTCCTGCGCGGCTGTTGTCAGTTTCTCGGTGACGATTCCTCTCAGGATCTCCGATCTGGACATGATGCAGACACTGTCGAGAGTCCCCGACCCGCTGCCGTTCCTCTCCATCCAGTATAACATCTTTAACTTCTTCTCGCAGCTTTAACTTTACGCACAATAACTTTGCAGGCTTGCGCGGAAGTTGCTCTGGCTTTTGGTACAGCGACCATTTATATCCGGTGGTCACACCAAATATTGACCTGATTTAGATTTTGTCTTCTGTTCACTGCATTTGCATTTTGTTAATTATATATACAGGTGCTGGTCATATAATTAGAATATCATCAAAAAGTTGATTTATTTCAGTAATTCCATTCAAAAAGTGAAACTTGTAACTCCTAAACTAATGAAAACCTCAAAATCAGTATCTCAGAAAATTTGAATATTGTGAAAAGGCTCAATATTGAAGACACCTGGTGTCACACTCTAATCAGCTAATTAACTCAAAACACCTGCAAAGGCCTTTAAATGGTCTGTCAGTCTAGTTCTGTAGGCTACACAAACATGGTGAAGACTGCTGACTTGACAGCTGTCCAAAAGATGACCATTGACACCTTGCACAAGGAGGGCAAGACACAAAAGGTCATTGCTAAAGAGGCTGGCTGTTCAAAGAGCTCTGTGTCCAAGCACATTAACAGAGAGGCGAAGGGAAGGAAAAGATATGGTAGAAAAAGGTGTACAAGCAATAGGGCAGAGTACAATAGCAATGTAAAACAGGCAGAGTGATTATAATGGCACCATGGCTTTTGTGAGTGAAGCTTTGAACTGAATAAACTCATGTATGATGTTTGTCATGCCGATACATAAATGATGAACTTATTAATATGGTGTCTGTCTTTATGATACAATGATAGGGTCAAAGGGAACGTGGAAACAACGGGTTATGATGTGAATGTGTTGTTTGGTTTGTGACTTTAGATAATAGAGACAACATTTATTCATTTTTATTTTTCCACAGTGCTGGGCTTCAGGTGGTTTCTTCTTTTGGAGATAATTTTACCTGCATTAGAACATTATTATTAGGGTAGTATGGGGTAAGAAGCCCCAGTTTTATTCTTACAAAACCACTATGTCAAAAAGAAATCTTCTGGCTGCCGCAAGTCTAACTTAACTAAAAATGTCCTGTTTCATCACAATTTCTGATAAAATAATCTGTAGATACAATCTAATTGTGTTCAATTAAAATCTGAAATAAAATTAAAAAGTCAAGAAAATGTTAATGAGGGTCCATTGTATTTTGCTGCTCCTTTGGAATCACACACCAAATCCACGAACCATTTCCTGAATCAGTCACGTGTTACGGCCGGCTTGCGAGGCTTCGAAACGCTTCGAAGCCTCGATACGGAGGGACACATCACTAAATAGGGATAACCGCACCCTGGAGAGGATTGTGAAACAAAACCCATTCAAAAATGTGGGGGAGATTCACAAAGAGTGGACTGCAGCTGGAGTCAGTGCTTCAAGAACCACCACACACAGACGTATGCAAGACACGGGTTCCAGCTGTCGCATTCCTTGTGTCAAGCCACTCTTGAACAAGACACAGCGTCAGAAGCGCCTGGGCTAAAAACAAAAAGGACTGGACTGCTGCTGAGTGGTCCAAAGTTATGTTCTCTGATGAAAGTAAATTTTGCATTTCCTTTGAAAATCAAGGTCCCAGAGTCTGGAGGAAGAGAGGAGAGGCACAGAATCCACGTTGCTTGAAGTCCAGTGTAAAGTTTCCACAGTCAGTGATGGTTTGGGGTGCCATGTCATCTGCTGGTGTTGGTCCACTGTGTTTTCTGAGGTCCAAGGTCAACGCAGCCGTCTACCAGGAAGTTTTAGAGCACTTCATG
>NW_025738756.1:0-944 GCF_021292245.1 Micropterus dolomieu
GAGGGAGGAGGAGGTTAGAGAGAGAGGAGGAGGTTAGAGAGAGAGGAGGAGGTTAGAGAGAGAGGAGGAGGTTAGAGAGGGAGGAGGAGGTTAGAGAGGGATGAGGAGGTTAGAGAGAGAGGAGGAGGAGGTTAGAGAGGGGAGGAGGAGGAGGAGGAGGAGGAGGAGGTTAGAGAGGGAAACAAGGAGAGAACTGGATGTTGATGGTTGACAGACACATAATGGAGACGACAAACTGATCAGCTGACTAAATGACACTAAGGCAAGAATTATACTCTCCGCATCTGCAAGTACGCCAGAGTCCACGTGACGAAGATCAGAGGGGGTTTGCATGCCTCCCGTTTTAGCGACTAGCGCTACCAGGGTAACTGATAGGGCTGATCGATTAACTGATAGAGCTGATCGATTAACTGATAGAGCTGATAGAACTGATCGATTAACTGATTGATTAACTGATAGAATTGATCGATTAACTAATAGGGCTGATTGATTAACTGATCAATTAACTGATAGAACTGATCGATTAACTGATCGAACTGATCGATTAACTGATCGATTAACTAATAGGGCTGATTGATTAACTGATCAATTAACTGATAGAGCTGATCGATTAACTAATAGGGCTGATTGATTAACTGATGGGGCTGATTGATTAACTGATCAATTAACTGATAGAGCTGATTGATTAACTGATGGGGCTGATTGATTAACTGATGGGGCTGATTGATTAACTGATCAATTAACTGATAGAGCTGATCGATTAACTAATAGGGCTGATTGATTAACTGATGGGGCTGATTGATTAACTGATCAATTAACTGATAGAGCTGATTGATTAACTGATAGAGCTGATTGATTAACTGATAGGGCTGATTGATTAACTGATCGATTAACTGATGGGGCTGATGTTGCCGTGTCTTGTGTTGTTGCACTTGCTTGATGTT
>NW_025738757.1:0-1614 GCF_021292245.1 Micropterus dolomieu
TTCAAACCATGACGTCTTAGTGTATTACCAACAGTAACCTTGGAAACGGTGGTCCCAGCTCTTTTCAGGTCATTGACCAGCTCCTCCCGTGTAGTTCTGGGCTGATTTCTCACCTTTCTTAGGATCATTGAGACCCCACGAGGTGAGATCTTGCATGGAGCCCCGGTCCGAGGGAGATTGACAGTCATGTTTAGCTTCTTCCATTTTCTAATGATTGCTCCAACAGTGGACCTTTTTTCACCAAGCTGCTTGGCAATTTCCCCGTAGCCCTTTCCAGCCTTGTGGAGGTGTACAATTTAGTCTCTAGTGTCTTTGGACAGCTCTTTGGTCTTGGCCATGTTAGTAGTTGGATTCTTACTGATTGTATGGGGTGGACAGGTGTCTTTATGCAGCTAACCACCTCAAACAGGTGCATCTAATTTAGGATAATAAATGGAGTGGAGGTGGACATTTTGAAGGCAGACTAACAGGTCTTTGAGAGTCAGAATTCTAGCTAGGTGTTCAAATACTTATTTGCAGCTGTATCATACAAATAAATAGTTAAAAAGTCATACATTGTGATTTCTGGATTTTTTTTTTAGATTATGTCTCTCACAGTGGACATGCACCTACGATGACAATTTCAGACCCCTCCATGATTTCTAAGTGGGAGAACTTGCAAAATAGCAGGGTGTTCAAATACTTATTTTCCTCACTGTATGTGAAGGGGAATCAGACTCCACACATCTAAAATATTAACAAATGTGTGCATCTTTAATGGTTGGGAAACCAGTGAGGTATGATGCACTCCTACCGGTTGGGAATCTGTGCAGAGGCGGTGAACCTCGGTACCAGTGAACCCTCATCTCTGCCAGGTGAAAATAAGCTGCATGTGCATCAGAGGAGATACTTGGCTGTCTACACTTATTCTTTAGCATACAGGCAGCATCATCATAATTGCATTTATACTCTGATAAAGACCTCGCGCATGCACAGGCCTGCTTACATTCTCACCCATCAAATTCCAGCAACAGGGTGAAATTATCATCTCAGTAATAAATGAATCCGTTTTAATTCGGTTATTGACTGGACTTTATTAGCTCATGTGCTCATAACTTATAACTCAGTGTTTCCTACAGAATGACAGTGTAACTGTGGCGCAGATACAGCGTGCTAGCCTCGAAAACCCAGCTGTATTCTAACATTAACTTAGCTCTCCTTACATGCTTGCTAATAACTTTTAATAGCTGGGTCTCCGACATTGACAGCGTTGTGTTGGACAGATTTGTGCAGCTGTGTTAAGGAGGGAGATCGAGGGACAGATGAGAGAGACGAGCCAGAGGATGTGCTGCGCAAATACGCGCTGCCTGCAGCTCAAATACGAATTTAAATAGGCCTAGTTAAAAGTCTCGTACAGTTGCAGTGGACTAAACTGGCAGGTTTTAATGTGGCAGACCACAGTTTTTTGCAAGTACTTTAAAGTTAAACTTAAAGAAGTCAGAGTATCATCTGTAAAAATTTACCCACAACTGACTAAGTTTAAACTCTTATTGTTGTGAATCTTAAGTGTAAACTCGCCTTAGAATTTCCAACCAACAAACGCCCCACGAAAGCAGCTCAGCGCCCCCCCTTCCA
>NW_025738758.1:0-2755 GCF_021292245.1 Micropterus dolomieu
ACAATTAGAATATTGTGGAAAAGTTCATTTGAACTTCCCTGAACAAGACTGAGAGTTTACAGCAGGTGCTTTGAGCTGATTAGAGCTCTGCTGAAGTCCACATTTCCGTATTATAAATGAGTTATTCCAAAACTCTACAATATTTTGAAATACTGGATTTTTGATTTTCATAATCTATAAGGCCAAATCATCATGGCAAAACAGAAACAAAAATAGGGCTTTAAAGTTTTTACTTTATGTGTAATAAATCTAGATAATAAGAAAGGTTACAAAACTTTTCCACAACCATTCATATTTTTTGAGATGCACCTGTAGTTCAAAGAGCTGTGTGTGTGTCTGTGTGTGTGTGTGTGTGTGTGTGTCCTCAGTGAAGTGTATCAGTCTCTGCAGTAGCTTCCAGCTGCAGCAGTCACTTCAGTTTCTGTTCAGTCTGACTGAGGGAGGTTTTTGTACGACGCTTTTTCACTGTGTGAAAATATGCTGACTGTTGATATAGTGATAACTCTGACAGTAGTAAACTGCTGCATCCTCAGTCTGGACTCCACTGATGGTCAGAGTGAAGTCAGAGTTTGATCCACTGCCGGTAAAACGACCTGGAATCCCTGATGCTCGAGTGCTAGCAAAGTAAATGAGGAGTTTAGGAGTTTCTCCATCTCTCTGTTGGTACCAGTGCAAATTGTTCCCATTATAAACATTGTGACTGGTCCTACATCTGATGGAGACGGAGCCTCCCAGAGCAGAGCTCACTGCTCCAGGCTGAGTCACTGTGACCTGGCCTCTGGACTCTGAGGATACAGAGACAAAAACATAAAGCAGCGTCATGGTTTTGTGGGCTTCATTTCAGAGGGACGGATGTTCATAGAGGAGAGGAGTTGGATTCTCTGGACTTTACCTGTGAAGCAGCAGCAGAGGAGAGTCCAGATGAGGACGCAGATCAAAGTCATGTTTTTGATGAGGAGGATTTCTGTGGCTTCTGTTGTCATGAAGGACAGCTGTCAGTCATCCAGTGTTCAACTCTCAGGACTATAAACTCTCCCAGAGCACTGGAGCATGGTGCTGCTGATGCAAAGTGGCTCTCTATGGAAATGCTCTGACTGACTCCAGCAGGGACTTGGATTACTCTGATGATGCTGTTTATTAATGGAACAATCAATATATCTGAGTAATAAATAGAAATGTTTTAAACCTATTTTAAATTATGTCAGTTTCATGATTCTAGACATATTTTCTTTCAAAGTGTCCTTTGTCTTATTTAATTTAATAGAGAAAATGAGATTTCAAATTAATATTTAAATTAAAAATGTGCATTCTTAAAATTTGTTACACTGTCTTATTTTCATATTTCATATAGAGCTGAAAATACCCAATCATATTGGTGAGTTTGTTTGTGTCAAAGTCAGAGAGCCGTGTCTCTCTACAGTGAGAGGTTTTTGTACGGCGGCTCAATGAGTTTGTATCACTGTGGTGGACTTTTGGTGGAGGAACCAGACTGAATGTTGGAAGTAAGTCAAATTTTTAACAAACTTTTAATTTATGACCTAATTTTCTTCTTTTATATTCAGCATGCTAGGAAACTATTTGACTTTCCATGTTCATGTAGAATATTTAATAAAATATAATGCACTAAGATTAAATGTTCACTTCAGCAAATCCAATTCAAAAACTCATTCCATTAAATATAAAACAGCAACCTAATCCTGAGGAGAAATCATTATTTCTCACGTTAAACGTAAAATTGTATCTTGAAGGCTTGTAGCCCTGTAGTTTGACAAAGTCAGAGAGCCGTGTCTCTCTACAGTGAGAGGTTTTTGTACGGCGGCTCAATGAGTTTGTATCACTGTGGTTGACTTTTGGTGGAGGAACCAGACTGGATGTTGGAAGTAAGTTTCTGCACACAAACTGCATTGTCAAATAATACTATCAAGTTGTGTTTTAAAGTCAGCTTTTAAAAGGTTGATGTGCAAAACTTTTATTGTTCTTGGTTTTATTTCTAATCCTTTACAATTCAAGTCAATTCAAATTAGCTTTATTGGCATGAATGTGTAACAACAATATTGCCATATTACCATGGAGGCTAACTCAGAGCAGCTTGACTAAACTTTTCTTTACACATACCTGTCAAACTGAAATTCAAACAAGTTGAAGTGGAGAAAAGATCAAACTTTAATCTTAAGGTATAAATGTTTGCCAAGATTAGTTTTAAAATTTCCACTGCCATAAGAACAGTTGTTAGGATTTAATAAAATTAACTTTCTTCAAATAGAATTGAACAGATAGAAGATAAAGATGGATATTTCAGAGTGTTACAGTGTTTCAAATTTTGTTTGAAATTGTTTGAAAAGTTTGGTAATGATGATTGAAATACAGATAAAGAACATTTCCTCATGGTCAATTCATTTTCTGTATTTGCTTCCTCTAAATACTTTAAATGAATGTATAGTTGAGAAAAATTTCATATTTTATTTCCAGTGTAGTTTGATATATTTCAGGTCGTTCTGTATGATGATTCTCTCTGTGCTGATTTACATGAGAGGCTTCTTAAAGGGAAGTGAAACAATGTGTGAGTGAGTGACTGGTGGAGCAGAAAAACCATCTGACAGAAACTCCTTAAAGGAGAAACTCAGCTCTCACACAGTAAAGGTGTCCTCTAAGCTGATTGGTGTCTCCTAGGTGATGTCCGTCCCACCCTGACGGTGCTGCCCCCCTCCAGTGAGGAGCTGCAGCAGGGGAAGGCCACGCTCATGTGCCTGGCCAA
>NW_025738759.1:0-727 GCF_021292245.1 Micropterus dolomieu
TGATTAAACAGACATGTATCTGTGTCACAACCATCTGTCAAATATAAAATCATAAACCTTTTGAAAGCCTTTGTGCGTCTTTTTAAAATATAGCATATTTGTAACAATCCATAATTAAATAAACTCATTATCTTTTAGTTTAGTTACTTGCATTAGGGGTGTAAATGCAGAATATATATATATATATATATATATATATATATATATATATATATATATATATATATATATATATATTAATTAATTGAATTGAGAGAGCACTCTCTCTCATATATATATATGCTTTTTACTCAGTGTTTCCCTCAGGATTTGGAGAGTCTATGGTGGGTGGGTCCGAGGCCCAAGAGTAAATTAAATTAAAGTAAATTACCTGTGTCCATTTACTTTTAATGTACACATGTAATATGTTTTATCCTTTCTGTGAATATAATCCAATTAATCTTATTTTCATACTGTAGAGACACCTTATTTTGAAAATCGGCTGTTGTCACGTGTGTATCCTCGCACTAAATTAATAAAGTCCGACCCAATTTGATAAATAATGTTGGATGTGGTTCTCGTATCGCGTAACATGAAGACTTCACAGCCTCTCTTCAGGTACGACTCTCATACAGCAACACTTGTCATTATAAAGAGAGAAACTGACAGGATAAAGTCGCTAACCTGCCTGTCAGCTGGCACTGGTCGGTTAGAGTGGATTTACCATAAAGGCTTGAATACGTGTGCA
>NW_025738760.1:0-1360 GCF_021292245.1 Micropterus dolomieu
CAATCACTTTCACACAGGGCCATGTAGCTTTAGGATTGTTTTTCCCTCAATAATAAAAACCTTCATTTAAAAAAATATGAACTCAAGAAGGAGGCAAACACTCTCACACCACTGTAAATATATTTACTGACCAATCATAAAGATGGTGAAAGTAAATTTAGAAATGTTTTGTAGGTTATTTGTGTGGTTTCATTGTTCGGATGGTATTACTGCAAACAATGACCAATATTTTAACTAGTTCACGCCACCCTTTACAATTACTCAAGTTCATTGGCCATTTCTCATCCTGTCCATCAACAGCCACATCACAAGCGGCAAATTCTGGAATCCTGATTGATTCCACTCCTTCAAACCTCAGTAAAAAGGGTCTGTAACGGGGTCAAATTCAGTCTTTCTAATTTTAGAGATTACATGTCAACAGGCGGCTGAGATGCACATGTACTCTATGGTCATTTCACACGTTACTTATTGTTGAACAGGTCGGTCACAGGCTAGAGCCACTACTACCATTACAGTCGCTGTGCCAACAAACGTCTTCATCATTGCCCAATATTATCAAAATACAACTTGTTGAGCTGGAAAATCTGATTAAATATGAAAATGATTGTTTCATGTACAAGATTATATAAAAGGACTGACTTCCCTTCCACTTGGTAATACAAGAACAACTGCATATCACCGCACAAGGTCAGAGGGGGTTGTATTATCCCATTAATAAAAAGTCATTTCAGTCAGTCTGAGTGACTTGTGTTTGGGTGTGCGGTCTTTGGGGTGGACCAGCATCTGTCTTAGTGTGTTCTTGGGTTTAAAAAACACAGGGATGTTGTGTTTGTTGAAAATCCTCCTGAGTTTCTCTGATACTCCAAACACGTACAGAATCACAATGTTGTTGCGTTTGACCTTCTTTTCCTCCCCTGTAGTTTTGTTCTTCTTGGATCTTGTGGCTGTTTTCACAAAGGTCCATTTAGGTCTGGAGTATCAGAGAAACTCAGGAGGATTTTCAACAAACACAACATCCCTGTGTTTTTTAAACCCAAGAACACACTAAGACAGATGCTGGTCCACCCCAAAGACCGCACACCCAAACACAAGAAAAGCAATCTAGTGTATGCGGTCCAATGCAGTGAGGAATGCACAGACCTGTATATTGGGGAGACTAAACAACCACGACACAAACGCATGGCTCAACACAGAAGGGCCAACTCCTCAGGTCAAGACTCTGCAGTCTACTTACATCTGAAGGACAGAGGACACTCGTTTGAGGACCACCAGGTGCACATTTTAGACAGAGAAGATGGATGGTTTGAAAGAGGTGTCAAGGAAGCATCTACACCCGGGTGGAGAAGCCGTCATTGAACAG
>NW_025738761.1:0-1059 GCF_021292245.1 Micropterus dolomieu
GATTGCTGTCTCTTTTCTTTGGGGACGGTGGGGGTTTGTGTGTGGGATGCTTCGCTGCTAGGGAGGGAAGGGTGCGGGGGTGGGGATCTTCTGGCCTGACCTGGCCTGAGTGGCATTGCCTCCTGGGTGTGGGCCGACCTTCGGGTCTGGGCTGTTGGGCCGGGCGGGGTTGTCGCTGACTCTGGGGTGCTGCCGGTGCTAGAGGGGCACTTGCTATAAGCCCTGGGCTGGAGGGACCTGGCATCCTCCTGCTTAGGGGGGTGGGGGACGGGACTGAATGAATGATGGGGCCAGTCAGGAATCTGGTCTTCTAGCCTCCCTATGACCTCCTTCACCTTTCCCCCTTTGGTCATGTCTCACAACATACACCCTTAGGAACCTGGGGGGCGGGCAGCCTGCAGGGCGTTTGGGGGGTGGGGCTGCTTTATTGCGGCCTTGCACTTCTTCCTCCCTCACTGCCCGCCCCTCTATTTTAATTACACATTAGACACAGAGGGCTTGGGGGGTGGGAGGGGCACGATGGGAGGCTCCACTACCTGACAGTTGTGGGGTGCATGTGTCACAACTACCCTCCAATTTTAGTTGCACCTTAGTTACCACACACCTTATCTTTACTCCACCATACAGCACTTCACAATCCATGACATGCATCCAACACAAAACAATACATTTACAGAGGCAGGCAGAGGGGTTGAAGGGAGATTCTCATTGGCCTCGTGTCCTACCCCTGGAGCCCCGGGCGTCGGGGGTGCTGTGGGGTTGGTGACGGCCTTGCCTGATGTGGGGTGGGCGGGGGGGGGGGGGGGGGGGGGGGGGGGGGGGGGGGGGGGGTCGGTGCTCCCCGTGTGTGGGGGCCCGCCCTTGACCTAGGGTTCTGGGGACTTGGGCTTGTGGCCTTTGCTCATTTCTGGGCGGGTGGTGTGTCCCTGGGCCTGGGGGCCCGTTGTCTCCTCTCCTCGCGTGGGCCCTCTTCGGCAGAGGTGAGGCTCCCGCTGCTTCCCCCTGCCAGCTCTCTCACAGTGGGGGCATTCGGGAGTCTCTGGGGCGCATGGCCGGTGT
>NW_025738762.1:0-14275 GCF_021292245.1 Micropterus dolomieu
CCGTTTCTTTTGTAACTGTGGTCCCAGCTGCCTTCAGTTGATTCATCAGTTCCCCCCTTGTGGTTTTGGGATGATTCCTCACCGTTCGCATGATCAGGGACACCCCACGAGGCGAGATCTTGTGTGGAGGCCCAGACCGAGGGATGTTGGCGGTGGTGTGGTGCTTCTTCCATTTCCTGATAACTGCACCGACAGTTGATCTTTTCTCTCCAAGTTGCTTTCCGATTCTCTTGTAGCCCATCCCAGCCTTGTGCAGATCAACAATCTTGTCCCTGATGTCCGTAGAAAGCTCTTTGGTCTTGCCCATGGTGGTGATGTTGGATGCTGGTTGTTTGGGTGTTGACAGGTGTCTTTTATACAGGTAACGAGGTGAGGCAGGTGTATTTCATGTAGATAATTGGTTGGGATTGGGGCTGTGTCTTAAAGAAAGACTAACTGGCTTGTAGGAGCCAGAATACTTGCTGTTTGGTAGGGGGTCATATACTTGTTTTTCCTCATCAGATGGTTATCAATTTTAATAAATTCATATGATGTGATTTTCTGGAATTTTCTTTGGGATTCTGTCTTTCACTGTTAGAATGTACATATGATTAAAATTGTAGATTGTTGCATTCTTTGTAAGTGGGCAAACCTGCAAAATCAGCAAGGGGTCAAATACTTATTTCCCCCACTGTAAACAACTAATCAATTAATCAAGAAAGTAATAAACAATAAAAAAAATTGTTAGTTGCAGCCCTAATGATCAATAGGAGGCAATCTATATTTACAACAAGAAATCAACATGGCGATGACCAGCATATTTCCTGCAAATTCTTGTACTCCACTGCAACAAAGAACTTTGCTGTCAGCAGACTATTAAACGGCTGTATATCTGCTAGCCACCAAAGTTTCTTTGTCTGTTTTATTTTGTTCCCAAAAAATCTAAACTCTAGGCATGGAATATAAAGTTTCCCACATTAAAACAAGTTATTTGCCTTTTGTACAGCAGTGTAAAATATAGCCGACACATAGGGGACGCCTCCCTTGACTATTTACAAGATTAGTGTTTTTAGAGGGTAACTGCCAACATTTCCACACCACTAAGGCAGACAGTTTTTCTTTTGCTGCGTGGAGTTTTTATCTCTTAAAGAAAACACACACACTAAAAGAACCAAAACTGGTGCCGTAAAGCTTGGTTCATTAAGACATTAAGTACAATCTATATGAAATGTATTATGTAGCAGTGTTTTATTCTTTTGTTTTATTCTCGATGTGTATACATACAATCAAACTGCTATCTGGAAAATGTGTAATGTCTACTGTTGGTTTCCAGCATAATAAAAAAATCCCTAGCTATCAGATTTGTTTCTATTAATGAGGACAAAAATTTCAATAGCTGCTGAAAATTTAATTTACATTCAATTAGACTAACACAATGTAGAGAAAAGTAGCATTAACCTGCAGTGTATGTGTGACTGTCGTAGTGCAGGCTTCCTCTGGCGACAGGTTGGCTTCCAAACAGAGGATCGCAGTGAAGGTTGTGGCAGAGTTTTTCTAGGAAGCGGAGGACGTAGGTGACACTGCTGACTGTGGGCAAGGTCAGGGTGTGCTGCTGCTGGTCAAAGTAGGCTAGATAGGGCAAATGGGCAAATGACAGAGGATCAAATTCTGCTATAGGAGGTTTACAGTCTTTTGTTTAACATGGAAAAGAGTAAAACCTGTTCACTAATGTGAGGGTGAGCTTTATACAAAGGTTTTTAGACCTCAGATGTTATGTAACAATTACAACAGAATAGAATTATATATATATATATATATATTTTTTTTTATTTGATACCAGCACTACATTCTGATGTAATGGAAGATAAGTAAACAAATATAAGCATAATTCCCACCTGAAATGACTTCACCTCCTTGTCCAGACTTGAGACAGGAAAAGACTGTGCCCTGGTTGTGGGCTGAGTCCACACAAGCTTGAACACACTGCTGAAGCACTGAAGAGGCCCGGCCTGGCCCAAAGTGGTCAGGGAGCTGCTGAATACGCCGCAGGTCCAAATGGGGTCCCACCTTGCCGTATTTGTTTAGGTACACACAAACTAGGGGGCAAAACAACAAGAAGAGTCAATACTGAAGGTTATATGCCTTCTCTCATCCACCAAAATGTAATTTTGATTTATTTAAAGGACCACTAGGCTGATTTTAAACGTTGATGGCATGTTAACCACTGTTTGTCAGATCCTGTTGCAAACACAACATATAATGTTGTGATACTGTGTGAGTGACAGCATGACAGATTGAGTCTTACACCGGCACTGAACATCCCAGAAAGGTATACCTATCAATAATAATATACAGTAGGTCTAGGTCTGTGGATATCGTGTACCTGTGGGAGCCTGGAGTGCAGAGTTGGGGATGGTGGCATTGTCTAGAGGAACAGTACTGGTGTCAGGCTCTGGGGTGCTGCTGGTGGGAGACGTGGGAACTGGATTAGGTACCACCCTTGGTTTTCTCTGGATACAAACACACACATTCGGACATTTTATAGCATTTGTTTCTTTAATGGTTTATTAACACCCCAACATTTGATGGGAACAGTTCACATTATAGCATCAAATGTGACTCTTATGTTGCACTTTTATTCTTCTTTCTTGAACTTATAAAACAAAGTGCCTTCCGCAAAATGTAGCATGGTACAACATCAGAAAACAAAACGATCAAAAAGAACATTCATGACTCTGCCACGTATTTCCATTAATCTATCTTCAGTACATTATTAGGACTTGAGTGCAGTTACCTGCTTTGCCAGCATACAAACTGGATGCTGTCAATAGTTGTTGTGGACAACCACTGTGTTTTTGTAACTGATTGTGCCTTTGAAATGTAAACCAGCTCAATCTGCCTAAGTTGAAAAACATCAACAAACAGGGGGGCATTTATTCAGAAATGTTTTCAATCTGCTTAGTATTTTGAAACAAATTCTCCTGAGGTCTAGTCCAGTCTGACTGGTCAGAAAGGTAATAATAACAGAAACAGGATGTGGCAGAGTTGAAATAAATCTTAACATCAAAACAGCCTGTTATTGTATGTACGTATGTATTATTATGTGTTCTACCCAATAAGCACTATGGAGTCAAATGCTACAATGTGATACTCTGTTGTTCAGTGATATCTGTGTTAATGTGTATGTACTGGACGGCTACCTTGCTGCCAGGCTTTGGCCCTCTTTTCTTTGGGATCTTGATGGGTTCTGCCTGAGTCTGGGCCTGCTGCAGAGCTATCCTCTGTGCCCAGTTGGCAGGCAGTCTGCCCCTGGTTCGCCCTGGACCGGTCACTGGCCGCCCTGGACCTGTCACTGGCCGCCCTGGGCCAGCCATGGCATCTTCCAGCCAGCCAGCTCTCTTTGCCCAACCCAACTTCAATCACAGAGAAAATGAGACACAGAGTCAAGTGGGAGTCTTCATTCTGTGATACTCTACAATGACAATGCTCCTCCATCAAAAAACAAGATGTGTTCCAAGGTCAAAATGTTGCAACCAAAGCTTGCAAAACAACTGTGTGCAAACATGTGCCCAGTGTGTCACAGAAAACCCTAATTTGGAGATGTGAGTCACAGTTCAACTAATTTAATTTCACCACCAATAGTATTTAGCTATGCAGATACAGTAGTTTGGTTTTGTCCCCTGGTTTTGAGATATCTGCTTCTGAGATTTCTGCCGCCATCCCAATACAATGAAGATAAATGGAACCCTGTCTGTGGTGCTCACAGCAGTGAAAAATTCATTGGCAACATGTTTCGAAATTTTTCTGGATAATGCACAGACCACACTGTGGACAGACTTAGTCCCTTTAGAACCAAATAAATAGTCTAAGGTTCACCTACAGTGTATGGTAGAACAGGCATAAATCACAGATATTGTGAAATCTAGGAAAATATAACCACAACTATCTGCATGGCCATCTCTAAACCACTTCATGCCCACCTTACTGCCAGGCTTGGGCCCTCGTTTCTTGGGGATCTTGATGGGCTCCAGGCCTTTGGCTAGCTGGATGCTCTGTGGTCCCAACGCTGAGCCCTTCTGACTCCAGGGCCCCGTCACCTTGGTTTTCCTGCGGCCTGGCTTGCGTCCTCTCTGACCTGGAGGTCTGCCCACGGTGGGGGTGGGGTGCATGGCTGGGCTCTCTACACTCCCATCTGTCAATGCCCCAAGGCTCTTAGGCAACACTACTGCATGGACAAAGATGGGCAGACACACAAGAAAAGGGCACTTGCGTAAAAAGCTGTGGCATGACAGCAAAAAAGAACTAATTAAGAATTATAGCTCCAGGTTCCCCATTTAATCACAGACGGGACATAGATATGTAACAAAGTTTGAACTGTTAGAGTAGTTATTTTCTTATTAATTGCATTTGTGAAAAATATTTCTTCACCAATGTGAGTATTCAATCTGAAATCTAGACTACGTTATTTATGTGGTTATGTGATGTGAATCACAGCAGAATGAGTCATGTACCCAACTTCACGCTGCACTGTTAGCTGCAATGTCCCCGTTTGACTATAGTTGCAGCCAACCAAGGAAAAAGTTGTGTCATACACGCACATTTCACCCTCTCATTGCATGTGAGTCATCAGGTATTACCATCACTCACCAAAGCTACAAATACCTTTCTCAAATGCTGAACAGAAAGTAGTATACCACTTCATTTTCACAAAATAGAGCATCAAAAACCCTTCCATTTGTTCAATGCTGATCTAAGTCCAGAATGTTTATAATACACGACCTCGACCTTCTCCCAGCAGCACATTAGCAGAGAAGGTCATACATTCTCAGCAGTGAAACATTTTTCTTCACTTGAACTTCCTTCCTCAGTTATGAGCCTGAACACACCATATTACATCTCTCAGTCTGAAGTGCGCTTGACAGTGAGAACGTAAACAGGCAGAGAAAAGCAAAGAGGGTGGGAGGTTACATCAAGAAGTTATCTGTACCTTTTCGCTTCATAAGACTACTCATTCTGTAATTTTAGCCTTTCAGTGAACTCAAAAGGGTTTAGTTGGCTTTTTTCTGCATATAAATAAGGTCACAGAACTCAAGACTCCTGGGAAATTCACTGTATTAACAAATTAGAGACCAATGTAAAGCTTGAATAAGGATTTAATGAATAAAAACACAGGAAAGCACCATTGGGCAAGTAAGAGTTTGCAGTAGTGAGGTAATAATTTACTCTATTTTCTTACTCTTGATGTGCTATCACTTTGCACTTTACTGAACATTCTACTAGAATCTGAAGGCCGACTGAGCGAGCTCAAACAACTGGGTGTGTGTCCCACCCACTGAAACCAACCTTTTGTCTTGGTAATCCGGAGGGCGATCTCAGCTGGGTGTAATCAGTCTGAATGCACCTGTATGCAATTAGACTCACACTACTTCACTGAAACCTATAACTGAAGCGTCACCGTCGGCTCCTTCTGTGAAGACCTACTTGGGTAAAGACCAGCAAGTCTTCCTGTGCAAGGCTACCAAGCAAGGCCACCTACAAGAGTAGCTTCTTGCCTTTTCTGAAGCACACCTACTCACCTAAAGCTGCAACTACACTCAGGCCATGTGCTACCATACTATTCCTCTTGTTTCCAGTGCACTCAAGAGGTATCGTGCCATTAGGCACAGAAATAAGGCACTCCTCAAGCCTTTAAAACAGACACCGCCCACATCTGTTTACTTCTGTCGGGTCATGGAACTGCCAGTCTGCAGTCAACAAAGCTGACTTTATCATTACTTATGCTAACGCATTATCTTTTGGGCTACTGGCACTCACTGAGACCTGGATCAAACCAGAAAATACCACTACACTATGCCTCCTTCGAAATATCATGCTGTCTTGGTGTCCACTCCGGTAAAGGTCTCTGTGATTGTCATCTACCGTCCACCGGGACAAGTGGGTAACTTTGTGGACGAGCTAGACACACTGCTGTCTTCAATCCCAGATCATGACTGCCCATTACTTGTCCTCGGTGACATGAACATTCACTTGGACAAATCAAACTCAACAGACTTTCTGTCTCTGATTCAGTCCTTTGATCTAACACGGTTTCTCAGCCCCCTGACCCACAAAGCTGGCAAGGTGCTTGACCTTGTTCTTGTCCGAAACTGTCCCACCGAGTGCTTAACTGTCACTCCTCTACACATGTCTGTCCACTTTTTCATTCAGTTCACGGTATACCTACAGGAACAGCCCATTGTTCCAGCACCGCTGGTCTCACACCGCCGCAACCTCCGTAACCTGTCTCCCACTCACTTTGCCTCAGTGGTAGCATCCGTTCTACCCCCCCCTCAACACATTTTCCTCACTCGAGGTCAATGATGCCGCACAATCTCTTTGCTCTACATTGAGCTCGTGCCTGGATAGCCTGTGTCCTCTGTCCACCAAGCCTGCCCGCCCGAACCAGTCCCACCCATGGCTAACTGATACCATCCGTGGGCTCCGTACTGATCTCAGAGCCGCTGGAAGAAAATGGCAAAAAACCAAAGACCCTGCCAACCTTAAGGACTACCAATTGCTCCTATCCTCCTTCTCAACAAGCATCAGTGCTGCCAAAACTGCGTTCTATAATGACAGAATTAGCAGTGCTACTGACTCAAGGAAATTATTTTCTTATAATAAATATCTAATATATTTACTTTTAAAATGCTACTAAATCCTCCTCCACCACCCACAAACTTGTCTGCTGATACCTTTGCTGCCTTCTTCACAGGCAAAGTGGCGACTATAACTAGCCAATTCTCTAAATCTCTCAAAATCAACCTTCTACTCCCGCCCTGGTCAGCTCCCACTGTGTGAGCACAGTACAGGAAAACCTACCATGTAACCGTCCTTATACATGTCTCCCTCCATCTCCCTTGGGAAATGGCGCAAAAGGCTCAACACCAAGGATAACATGTAGCAGTCCTACTACATCTGTTCCTCTGCCATCCCAGGACAATGGCACTTCACTCTCCTTGTTTACTCCTCCCACTACATGCCCACTGGACCCGATTCCTACGAATCTCCTCCAGGCCATATCTCCTACTGTGGTCCCGGCAATCACTCATGTGATAAATACTTCTCTGGCTTCAGGAACCTTCCCGACCACTTTCAAAAGGGCTCGGGTTACACCCTTGCTTAAATAGCCCTCACTTGACCCACCTCAAGTTGAGAACTATCAGCCAGTTTCTCTTCTACCATTTTTATCAAAAACTATCAAACGGTCAGTCTTTAAACAGGTCTCAGAATTCCTCTCACGGAATGACCTCCTAGATCCATATCAGTCTGGTTTTAAGAGTGCCCACTCTACTTGATCTAGAGCTGGTCCGAATGTCATTTTTTGAGCTTCAACAGTAATTAAGAGCGAATAATCGGAGCAGAATCCGGGAATAGTTTCCCTGGCGGGGGTCCAGGCGGAGAGCGCACGGGATGATGGTTGGTAGCGGAACTAAATTTAACACATTATTATGCAAAATTCACTTAATTTTAATTATAGCGACAAAATGCTCTTCTTCTACAATCGGCCTAATATAATTAGGCTTATTTAAATAAGGATAAAGAAAATTTGACTGTTTTGATCTGTAATGAAATTAAGCAATTGTAAAATTAATTAACGCCATAACTTCCACACTACTGCAGTCATCAGTCAGTTTAAAGTGCTCCCACACAGCTGAGGGCTTCATTTAGTTTGTCCTTTGATGTGAACTGGAGCGTTGCGTTCACTGCTGTCGGCGGAGGTCAGGTGCGCGAAACCCCCCCCCCAATAATCGAATCTCATAATTGAAAATCGAATGTGTACCAACGGTCGAATATTCGTATATTCGGGTATATTCGGGTCCAGCCCCAACTGAAACGGCTCTTTTGTCTGTAACAGAAGCCCCAAGGTCAGCTAAAGCTGCAGCCCAATCCTCGGTTCTTATCCTGCTTGACCTATCAGCTGCCTTTGACACAGTCAATCACATGATCCTCCTATCCGCGCACTCAGCAATAGGCATCTCGGGTAAAGCAATACTGTGGTTCGAATCTTACCTCTCTGGGCGTTCCTACAATGTTTTGTGGCAAGGACAATTATCCTCCTCCCACTGCCTCAAGGCTCAGTACTAGGGCCCCTTCTCTTCTGAATTTACACCACCTCACTGGAGCTGATCATTCGCTCACACGTCTTCTCTTACCACTGCTACGCTGATGATACGCAATTCTACCTATCCTTCCTGCCAGACGTCCCCACCGTCTCGGCGCGAATCACAGACTGTCTCTCTGACAAATCTGCATGGATGAAGGCTTGCCACCTTCAACTAAACCTCTCTAAGAGTGAACTCTTGGTCATTCCAGCCAAGCAATCTATCCACCATAACATCAAACTACAAACTGGCTCCTCAACCATCACTCCAACCAGAGTGGTGAGAAACTTGGGTGTCATGATTGATGACCAGCTGTCCTTTTCAGACCGTGTTGCTGCTGTCTCTTGGTTGTGCCGCTTTGCTCTATACAACATCAGAAAAATCAGGCCCTACCTCACTCATAGCAGCTTTTAAGTCCCCAGATCTCTTTTCAAGGAACTAAAAGATTCCTTCAGCCCACTGTTGTGTGCATTTCCACCGTGGTCTAAAGACCTGCGAAGATTAGGCAAATTAACTAGCTGACGTAGGCTGTATGCCTGTACGTCATACAAAGCGATGCACAGGCATCATTATTTGTAACCACTATCCATGAGCAACATTTATAAAAGAACATCAGATTTGACTGGAATATAATGAAAAACTACAGGCTGTGCTGGACCCTTAAAGCAGCTTTTTTGTGTGGGAGCTATAATGAAGAGACACATGATAAAGTTCGTTACACATTTAATAGTAGCCAAACAAACTAAAGCCATAAAGTTCTTAAAATAACTCCAGCACAGAGAAAGCAACACACAAATAAAATCGCGACAGTTTGGAAGGTTATTAAAACATTTCCAGCGACAAGAGCTGCTGGACTCACGTCTGTGTAGCCTGAGTGTCAGAGGAACTTGATGTTTAACGAGCTTAATTACCTGCTGTAATCAGCTGTACCGCTTGTTTTGGAGAGGACACCGACTTCGGCTCTGTGTAAAAACCTCCTGACTGATGAAAACTTAAAACAACAACTTAGGACCCAGTATTTAGCATAAACACACCGCTGCACGCTGGCTGCCGTTTCCAATATAGTTAATGCCAACATATGATCTCAGGCAGACATCGGCGAGACTTGTGTGGCTTGACTGTTGATTTTGATTTATTGGTTTGCAAGCAAAGGTGGAAAAGAGACGAGCAGTCGTAGAAAAACAGCCGACATTCTCCAGTTAAAGTCAGTAGCCTCTACTTGCCCATTCACACTTTCACTGCAAGGCAAGCCCCACCCCCTTACAGTACCGGTACTTTCGGAAAGTACTACCCCCCAAGCTGGGATTTTTTGGGCGGTAAAATGAAGACCCTAGAACTACATTTAGACCCTGGTCCCTCCGGTGGAAAAACAGCGAGATCCTCCAAAGGTTCCTAGTTCTGGGGTATAGTTCCTTTGGTCGAAATGCAGCTAATATGCCACCCAGCTTCTGGTACAGGCCATGGTTACCTCTCGCCTCGACTATTGCAATGCCCTCCTAGCGGGTTTTCCAGCTTGTGTGGTGAAACCCCTACAAATGGTTCAGAATGCAGCAGCGCGTCTGGTTTTTGATCAGCCCAAAAGGACGCATGTCACTCCATAGCTGTGTGACCTCCACTGGCTAACCGTGGCCTTCAGAATCAGATTCAAGTCACTAATTCTTGCATACAGAGTGACTACTGGGTCTGCAGCCATCTACCTAAACTCCATAATACAAGTTTAAGTTCCTTCTCGGCCACTACGCTCCTCCAACGAACGCCGCCTGGCTCTGCCATCCCTTCACACAAAGCATTCCCAGTCCCGGCTGTTCGCATCTGTGACACCACGATGTTGGAATGAGCTATCACATGCCATCAGAGCAGGGGCGTCCCTCTCTAACTTCATGAAGCTGTTGAAAACTTATCTCTTCCGAGAACACTTCCTCTTATAACCTCTAACTCATTTAACATGCACTTCCTGTGCTCTTCTTCTATCCCCTACAATTATCTTGTATTGATTGCAATTTTTGTTAACTCTAACTTCTTTCCCTAGGTATTTACCCCATTGATGCGATATGTGCCATTAGCGCTTACTAGTATTTATTGCTGATTTTATTAATATGTATTGTCAGTTGTAGATCTTGTGCTGTATTTTATGCTCTGTTAATGATTGTATGTTGTTCCTCAAATGTAAGTCGCTTTGGATAAAAGCGTAAAGTCTTGTAAATGTAAAAACAACCCACAGAAATGGAACAGCTGTAACTGGATTTAATATTCAACTAGTGGTAAAAATGTATAGCCTACTATTATATGAATTTTTAATGAATTTAGTATTTAATATTACTGTTATACTAACAGTATGCTATTAACTAAACATTAAAGTATTTATTTAATAAACTCATGTACAGTTCCTCCTCCAGGTTGTGGATAGAGACTCTGCATTAGACAGATGTACATTGAGCCAGTGTGCCAATATTTGCTGCTTCTAGCCGCCTCCTCCTTCATAGAGCAACATGCTCCCCTTGTTCTGTTTTACATCTGTTTTACTAGCTATTGTTATAAATAGTGTATTGTTTAACTTTGTTCAAGTTGAGAAATACACATTTCAAAATGTCAGTATTTCGCGCATTCCTTGATAATTAAGCATGTAGACTCATAGTACCATTGTTCTATTATAATCGAATCGCAACTGCAAATAGCAATATTGTTCACAATAATCCCAATATGATTTTTCTCCAAATCATGCAGCCCTGCTCTGACTTATAATGTGCTGAGACAGCACGTCATTTTACATGCGAATGTCATAGAGAAGTAAGGTGACCTAGTATAAAGCGTGAAATGTCCATAAAAGTGGTGTGCTATTTTTACACCATCCCATGAATTCACATTGGCCTGGGGGCATGTGGTTGGGGAACAGGAAGTGCAGGGCAGGCATGAAGGACAGACAATATGCAGCTTCCATTATCAAGTTGTAACCAGAATAAACAAACCTTGGACAATTCCAAAACACCAGCGATGTAAAATGTCAATTTCAAAGTGAAAATGCCAACTAAAGAATCCGCCGACACACTTCTCCCAAGCAGAAACAGCATTCCAAACTGAAGCGGTTGTTGATCACTAATACTAAATTGTGAATCACTGCAACCACGAGGGGTACTTGAGCATATAATCAAAAATGTGCACAAAAAAAAGTTAGGCTGATGGGTCCAGTCGTATGCAAGATTTTTTGTCGACAGATGCACACACAACTAATGTATGATCCCCTTGAGGCTTAGGCCTGGCGGAGTTAAAAACATTTTTTCCACTAAGCTCTAATGGTATCTTCTCATACATAAATTAAATTCCGCCCCCGCCCCTTCCCATTACTCCTACTTATTCTTTGGGGGAAAAAGTAGTTCCAGTGAAAACTGCTCACTATCAGGTCGGATCGGATTAATAGCAATGTTGCTTCAGTTAAATGTTTTTTACTGTCATTGTTCAATTTTCTAAGTACCCCAAAGAAAATTCCACCACCAATGTATTGAGGGGGCAGGGTTAACCCCAGGGACTGATATGTAAAAACCTAAGCAAATAAAGCATAACCATCTACATGGCCAAATAACACTAAAAGTAAAGAATAAAATATGTAACATTATGATGAGTAACAATACATCAATACAGTATTGTATTGTGAAATCAGACAGGGATTACCTGTAGCCCAGCTAATAAAGCGGCGTGTATACATTATCGGCTGAAATTAGGTAATTGCAGATGAATTGGTATTAGGGATGAAATGATTACCGGTTTAATGATAAACCATGGTAAAATTCCCGATTGTTATTATTACCGTACATTTTTTAATTACCATGATAACCGGTTTCGGTTACCGCGCTATTATAACCTCACAGCAAAAACTGTCCAGCATTAACCAAAGTTAGCGAAGCATGCACGCAAGTGCAGTATGCAACACGGGTTTGTTTGGGTCAATGACAACACCGCGGAAGACAGCGCAACGAAGATTTTTCAGTCACTCTGAAGTCTGGTCGTATTTTAGTTTATATGAGAGCGCTGAGGGAAACTTGATTGAAGAAAATGACCTTACAGTGAGCGCAGGGTGAGTTAACTTTAAGCTTTGGTTTGTCTGTCTGACTTGCTAACAGCGCATAAACTGAAGCTCTCAGTGTTAGCGGCTCTTGTAAAAATGCTACACGTTGTTCTGCTGCTGTATGCGTTGTCGGCAGTCTATTCGTCAACTGCACATAACACCTTATCTTCATGATTTTAAATCCAGCAGCTATCAAATTAGTTGTAAAAGTGTCTGAACAGAGGAAACGCAACACACTCCTCTGTATTTATGTCAGTTTTTGGGCTCATTGCAGTTACTATCACTGTCTTCTAAATACTTATTTGCTTTCATGTAACTGTGCATGGGGTCATTGCATTACCTATATATAAAATCTTGATAATGATACTTACATGACACGTGCACACTTAGATGATTTTCATATGTTTACAAAAGGTATTTAGGGCCCGAGCACGACCGTGTGAGGTCCCTATTGAATTTGCTAAGATTATATATATATATATATATTTTTTTTTTTCTACAAAGTAGGCTCCATTGACCGGGCCTAAACATACTCGAAAACTCACCAAACTTTGCAAACATGTCAGAATTGGTGAAAAATTTCGTATTTTATGGGTTTCGCACATGGGCGTGGCAAAATGACTCGCTAGCGCCACCTAGAAAATTGGAAAGGATTATCCCCTCGTTCACGTTCAACCTACATGTACGAAATTTTCTGGGGACATGTATCATATCAAGACGCACAAAAAAGCCTCAAGAACCCATACCCTAAAGTCAAAAGGAAGTCGGCCATTTTGAATTTTACGGCCATTTTTGGATGATTTACACACTCCGTACTTTAACGAACTCCTCCTAGGGATTTAGTCGGATCGACGTCAAATTTCTGCTGTGCCTTCTAAAGGCATTGACGATGAAAAGTTGTGCCATTTGCGAGGGATGGGCGTGTCTGTGGTGTCAATGATTCGCCATGAAACAGGAAGTTGTTGTAACATCAGTGTACATGCTCACATCTGGACCAAACTGTACATGTAGGATGAGAGTCCCGCCCTGAACACATGTACATGCCGACATTCACCCACAGTCATAGCGCCACCTGCTGGCAAAAGGAAGTGACCTTTAACGAAGCAGCCCCCATAAATGTATATATTTTAATTAGTTTTCACTTTACTTATTCACCTTTGTTATAATTACCTTATTTATTTATTCTCCGTTATAATCTTCAACTTTATTTATTAATAATTTTTTAAATGTATTTATTTATGTGTGTGTTTTAATATTTTTGTCTGTTTTATTCTTCCTTTGTATTTATTTACCTTATTTATTTTCATCCATGGTATTTATTTCTGCCTGTCCTTTTTAAATTTCTGTATGCATTTCTGCCTCATTATGCAAATGAGGAGGAGCTGTGTCTCAAGGGGTCATCTTCTCTGCTATTGGTGGACCAGTCAGACAGGAGAGCTCTATGCCTACTCTGCCTGCAGACATCAACGATCTTGCCCCTCATACAGTCAGATGGCTTCCTTCAGTGCGCTGAGGTGTTTAACAACTCTGAAGACAATACTACCAGCCATGTCTTCCTTCTCTTTTCACGTAGACGCTCCGACAGACAGTGCTTTCAGTTGCTGCATGCATGGACACAGAACTGCGGTATAGGGAGAAGCACACGGTCAGCTGGCTGCAGCTAAATCTGGAGTGCACTCGTATTCAATTCTGTATGGAAAATTCAGTTTTAACAGAGCAGAGCGAGCTGACAGGCAGAGTTAGAGACTTTTTCTGTCCGTTTCTCTCTTTACAAAGACGCATGTTGCAGTCAGAGTCTTCTCTGAAGAGGGCAATGAAGTCTCAGTAGTACACGATGCGAGCACCACATACAACACAATTTATCAAATTACACAACGGATATACAGTATGAAAATAAGATTGATTGGATTATACTCACAGGAAGTATAAAACCTGTTACATGCGTAACACAGTAATGTCAGGGAAATTACTTTACTTAGATTTCAGGACTGCAGTTGTACATTTGAAATACCTTCCTACCTTTCTGATAGGAAGCCTTCTTGAGGTGGTATAAAACATTTCTTCTTATATTCTGATTTGAGTTGTGGACAACTAT
>NW_025738763.1:0-8669 GCF_021292245.1 Micropterus dolomieu
TCTGTGGCTGCGGGTCGCCTGCTGCCCCCGTGTTCCTGCTCGACACCCTCTGCTGCAACGACTATTGTTGCTAGTCTTATTGTTATTATTGTTATTATTATCATTAACATTACGATGGTTACCATTAACACTATTATAAATATCTGTACCATTTTTCATTTAGTCTATAGCAACATTACCTTCACTGTCTGTACCTCTGTGTGTATATTGTGTAGGCTGCCTCCCTCCCCTCTCTCTCTCCTTACATCCCTCTCTTTCTCTCTCTCTCTCTCTTTCTCTCTCTCGCTCTCTCTCTCTCTCCTTCACCCCAACCGGTCGAGGCAGATGGCCGCCCACCCTGAGCCATGGTTCTGCTCGAGGTTTCTGCCTCTTAAAAGGAAGTTTTTCCTTGCCTCTGTTGCCTAGTGCTGCTCTTGGTGGGAACTGTTGGGCTTCTGTAAATATCATCATAGAGTACGGTCTAGACCTGCTCTTTTATGAAAAGCGCTGTGAGATAACTGTTGTTGTGATTTGGCGCTATATAAATAAAACTGAATTGAATTGAATTGAAATTGAATAGATGGTTTTTATATCACGTCCACACTGCTCTCCATATTCCATCTATGCCGTGAGTTTGCAGTTCAATCAGTCAACTGGTGTTTTCATAATGCGCCATTCATACGCTATTATAATAGCAATGCACTAAAGTACAAGCGCACCTGGCTTTAAAGGGGAAATGACACAGATTAGTGCATTGCATGTTATGCCGTACACACCCAGGACTAATTCACAGACGACCCTTTTGAACCATGTGCCCGGCGCACAGACCATTTTTTTCTGCCGTCAAACTAGCAAAAAGATTTGCCCCCTCGCCATTTTTAACTGCCCCCTCAGTCACTTCAGCCTGCCGATGGACCTGGTCAGACCGTCTGAGTTGTACTGTAACGTTCTGTGTCTGACGCTGAGGCTACATCAAATGACTTGAACTGGCATTTGGGCTCTCCATCATGATAATGCGCACGCTCACAGACTGGAGACAGTAGTCTCATGCAGTGGAGGAGATCATATTTTATCACATTCTATTCTTTTTTTTTTGGCTTTATGTTCATCGCGTTTCCACAAAGTAGCTGTTTCATTTGCAAATTCGATAAAACCTGGGGAATAGTAATGAATAATAAAATATGATATGGTTATTTAGTCTTATTGGCTTGCATCTGCCATCAAGGCTATTTTTCAAAATCACATCAGGTACGGTGTGGATGATAGAGGCTAATTGTGCCAAATGATAATCTGTAGCTACAAAGGTACAAAACCTCTTTCTCTTACTCAGGGATTTGTTCAAATTTAGGCAGTCTTGAGAAGACATAAAACTAAGCATAACTAGACCATATCAGGTGTGATGAATCTTTAAACACTGCAGAATTAACTCAGTGGAGCTGTTCTCTCAAGTGGCTCCAGGTGATCACAGCTGAGGGAGGTGCAGTGCGACACCTGCTGGTCATTTTCTGTGAATCCTTTTCGTGTGCTTGCTGTTGATTCAATGAGATTCAATTCGATCTGTATAATACTTAGAACTCTTTATTGTCCACATTATTTACTAAAATTAGCCTTAATCTTTGAAGATAGACTAAATAACAGAAACACCTTTTTGTTTTATTCGCTACAGTTTAACAGCACCACAAACTACTGATCGTACAGTTGAATCACCACCTCTCATAAATCTCTTAATCATTAAGGGGGATTTATTGCATTATGTAATTAGTTTTCACTAAAAAACTGTAAACTAAGAGTATATTTTTGTGTAGACATTGCATCGTCTTCAGGCAAAGAGGGAGAGCTACAGCATAATGTAAATTCTTTGGTAGAGCCTTAATTTTGAAGAGGAGCCTGAAGCACAAACATAACAGAAAGGAAAGTAAAGGAAATATTAAGTAATAAAATAGTTTTGTCAGTAGTAATGAAAAACGAGACATTGTGCTGAATTAGATTTTTTTGTTTTGATTAAAAAAACAAAAAATCAAGCTGAAGTTGTTTTTTCGTTTTAGGACCAAAATTCAAAAAACGGCCTGTTTCTCGTTTTTGCCTTTGTTAATTATACCAAAAAAACAAACGGTTAAAACATACATTGGTCGTCGGTCTGTGTACGTTCTGATAGTTTGTTTTTTCGTTTGAACAAACGAGAAAACCACCTTTTTTTCGTATGTCGTTTTCAACCAAAAATGAAGAAATGGAAAAAAAGAGCCGTTCTCCCGTTTTTGGTTACTAAATCCAAAAACGACAAACGACTATACCAAATTCAAATAATGGTCCGATTTTGGTTTTATGAAATTCCTATTTTCATTTTCCGTTGAAAAGAAAGACTGTTGAGCCAGGTGACCCGGAAGTAATAGTACAGATATTAAAATAAAAGCCAAGCTTTTATAACGGTGCATTATGCAGCACTAACGTTATACCAGGGTGATGTTAGATGAAAATAAATAAATAAATAAACGTGGACCGAGAGAAATACGTTAGCAACAGCATTTGATTACATGCACTTATGTAAACTTATGTAAATAAGAACATCTGCATTCACCAGTCACACATTCATACACTGAGCCTAAGTGCTCAAACAGAAACTAACATTCACACACATTCATACACTGGCCGAACAGCCGCCAGGGGCAATTCAGGGTTCAGTATCTTGCCCAAGGACACTTCCACAAGCAACCTGGGGATTTAACGGTCGACCTTCCAATTAACAGCCAACCCGCTCTAACTCCTGAGCCACAGCCGCTCAGGAAGTCAGCAGGAAGTCAGCCATTTTCATTTAAAAGTGCAATTTCTGCCCGTGTTTGCCTTTTATATATATATGTACTTTAACAAACTGCTCCTACAGAATTCATCGGATTGAATTTTGGCTGTGCAATCAAAATGGAATAATTTGATTGAAATTGAAATGCTGCTTAGGTTCCAAGATTGGTGTACCTGCTGGTCAGCCTGTAGTTTGCGGCCCACCACTCTGAAGGTGTTTGCCCCAGGGTTGTGATAGATTTGGACACGGCTGAAGGAAGGAGTATCAGATCCTGCCGGCACCCAACGCTTGTTGGTGTCATCATACAGCATGACTGTCGCCCTCACCTGGCAGATACTGGACTCACTGTTGGAGAGAGAGATGTACAGTTTGCACAATGTAAATATTTTGCACATCTCTGCACCCACTGTAAGTTAATATCCTTTATTGTTTTTTTCTCATATTTTATTGTCAATTGTATATTTTTAGATTTGATTACTTAACCTGCTCTTTGTCTGTCTCATATTTTTCAACTTGCTTGTTTATTGTTAAGCATCAACATCAAAGCAAATTCCTTGCATGTGTAAACCTACTTGGTAATAAGGCTCATTGCGATTCTGACGCTGTGAAAAGACCATATGTGGAAGGAAGTGAAGAGCAAGTGTGTAGTGTGAGATGTAGGAGTAGTGCAGATAGAGTGTCTACTGCTGCTGTGTTTCTGGACTGCACATCCCACACAGATTTCTGATCACGATTTTTTGTTGCGTATTTCTCACTCAGTGTATGTTGCGATAAGCACAGGATAAGCAGGCCGATATTGGACTGCTCAGCAGAAAAAAAACATATTTCCAATGCCAATGTTTTTAAAACATGGTCTGGTATGCTTTTGGCTATGAAACAAAAACACCACTCTGATGGTCTTGATAAGACAACAGTTTAACAATCAGATATGGATTCATATAAGTCACTATTGTGTTGTAATTGTCATCAGTAATCAGAACATTTACTTAGGTAAAAAATAATAATACACAAATATATATATAAATACTCTATTGCAAGTGAAAGTCTTGCATTCAAAATGATGCATAAGTAAAAGTAAGGAAGTATTATTAGTCAAATGTGATTTAAGTATCAAAAGTAAAAGTAGTGAAACAGAGGCCCCTCAGTGATAAATAAGGATACATTTTATTATTTGATGATTATTCCTTTATCTTATTTTTAAAATCTGAAACTGCAGTGTGAAAGTGACTATAGATTATATGACTAAAATTATAATAAATGCTGTGAAGTTGAATAGTAGATTATTTACATTATTAGTGAAGTAGAAATATAAAGTAGAACTGAATGGAAACACTCAAATAAAGTAAAAGTACTTTAAAAATGTACCTACGAACAGAAAAATGTACTAATAAGAGGTACGTTTGCAGCAGAACTGCAGAAACTTTCTATACTTTACATTGTGACACTGAGATATTTGTCAGTCTACTTGTTGCACTGTCTGTGGTAAATCTTTACTTCCTGGCAAAAAGGTTTTTAGGTTTTGACCACTTCCTGTGATCAGTACAATGCTGCCTAATATGGACTACATCATTTCACCTGTCAGTATATACTTAGTATATGTCAGTATACACTTACTTTTCAAAATCATTAACCCAAAACCCCCTTTTTTTGGATTTTATAATATGCTCTGTCCACAACAAATACACATACTCTGATAGTTTCACTTTATGTGTGTCAACTGTAACAACATCTGCTATGAGCTCCAGACACACACATATAGTAGGACACATAATTAGAAGTAAAGTATGCATAGTCAAGTTTAGAGTTGATAGGAAGCTGTACTGACCTGCATATTTTCTGTTATTCGTGCGTCAGACATTCAAAATGATTTAGGAGAAAACAACTTAATTTTGAGAGGATTAATATTATCACTGTCATCAGAAAATTGCTCACCCCATATTCAGCTGTAGTCAATATCCAAGTTTCACTTGTTCTTTAACAATCTGCTTCTTCTCATCAACTCCCTCGTCCCTCTAAAAAGTATATCTGTTGTCTATATAGTCATTCTTGCTTGCACACCTCAGTCGCTCGCTCTCATGACATTGTTTAACACCAACCACTTGCACTTCTGCTTTTGTATTCTCATTTCCTAGACAGGTTTTTTTCTCTCTTCCTGTTCGCGTCTCCTTCACTCGCTCTTTTAAATTCAAATTTTCACACCTCCCCCTTTTTCAGTCTCCCTGTGGCATAGCTCTGATTTCTATGTGTTTTCTCCTTTCCTGTATACAGTTGTGCCTATTTAGTACAAGGCTGCATGTAATGTAATGTATATATTCATTACACGTACATCCTGGTCATGAGTCCTCTTCACATACTTAATTAAGACTACTTCAGAAAAATAGTTGGAGGTGTCACATGTGGTAGCTCAGTACAACTTTCCTGCTGCATGGAAGACAAGCAAAGTCATAGCGCCACCTGCTGGCAACAGGAAATTTCACGTTTTGTAGTTGTAATTTGTAGTTGTACAAACGGTGAGTCTTGTGGAACGGCGTGTCTGAAATCGATGATTCAACATGTTGTTGTAATTTTAGTCTACATGCTCAAATAAAAAAATAAGCTAATTTTTGGCGGAAAACATGCTCAAAAACTCACAAACCTTTGCACACACGTCAGGTAACGCGAAAATTTCCGTATTTTTTGGGGTTTGCGCATGGGCGTAGCAAAATGGCTCGCTAGCACCCCTACAGAGCAGCCCCCGGACTAAGTTTCACCTACGTGTCTGTTGTACATGTATCATGTCCAGACATACAAAAAAGCCTCATGGAGCAATTCTTGCTCAGGGACACATTGTTGTCTTACAGTGGATTTGAACCCTGGTCTCTCACACCAAAGGCATGTTTCAATATTCACTCACAGTCATAACGCCACCTGCTGGCACAAGGAAATTACATGTTTTACGCTGTAATGTACTACTCCTAGCAGGTTGGATATATCAACTTAAAAACTGTCCCAGAAAACCCTTAACACATTGATGAGGTGTGTAAAGATGTTGTAAAGTTTGCAGTAAATGGTGTGGCGGTGGATGTGGCGGTTAAGCTCACAGGAAGTTGTTGGAACTTGACTGACAAATTTTACACGTTTTATAAGAGTCCTGCCCTGAACACATGTATGCCAATATTCACCCGTAGTCATAGCGCCACCTGTTGGCAACAGGAAATGACCTTCAACGAAGCAGCCCCCGCAGCACGTTTCACCTACATGTATGAAATTTCTGTGGCACATGTATCATGTCCACAAAAAAAAACTCTTGGAGCCATTGCCTAAACCCAACAGGAAGTCAGCCATTTTTTATTTAATGGTAATTTTTGACAATTTACAGGCTCCGTACTTTAACAAACTCCTCCTAGAGAATTAGTCCCATCGACATCAGATTCTCGCTGTGCAGTCTAAACCCACTGACGATTAAAAGTTCTATACGGTTATTACCAGTCGACCAGCTTGCCTGTGCCTGTAGCGTAGAAAATTGATTATTCGCCATGAAACAGGAAGTTGTTGTAACTTGGTCTACATGCTCACATCTTCACCAATCTCTACACGTGTTATGACCCTGGGGTCATATTTTTCACTATCACCCTGCATTGTCAGCTGTTCTCCTCCTTTAGCTTCATAGCATCAGTGTTTGGCTTTGTACTGTTAGTATTGCTTTGTAGTGTTATAGGCCTCTCAGACAGACAGCGACAATGGCATTGCTGTGCTATGAAACCCCTTATTTCCAATGTAAATGTAAATGCTCCGTACTTGTATAGCGCCTTTCTAGTCTTTTCGACCACTCAAAGCGCTTTTACACTACATCTGCATTCACCAGTCACACACATTCATACATACACTGAGCCTAAGTGCTCAAACGGAAACTAACATTCACACTCATTCATACACTGGCGGAATAGCCCCATTCGGGGTTCAGTATCTTGCCCAAGGACACTTCGACACGCAACTAGGGGGAGCCAGGGATTGAACCGCCGACCTTCCGATTAACGGCCAACCCGCTCTACCTCCTGAGCCACAGCCGCCCCGGCTTGTGCTGCAGCAGGCAATTTGTTGCTGCAATGAGCAAAGCATAGCGCACTGGCAAGATCACGCGCATGCCGCGGTGATCGCAGTGCAAATCACTTCCTATCTGGAAGGGTCATTAGCATGTAGTTTGTAGCATGAGCTTTGTAGCGTTAGCTTTGTAGCATTAGGATTTACTTTGTAGCGTTAGCATTCAGTTTTGAAACATTAGCTTTGTAGCGTTAGCTTTGTTGCGTTAGCATTAGCATTAGTGTTAGCATTAGATTTGCATTAGCTTCGTAGAAATTAGCTTCACAGCATTAGCATTAGCTTGTAGTGTTTAGCATTACTTTGTAGCATTTAGTATTAGTTAGCTAGCTAACTATGTTAATGTTAAGGTGATTAATGTAACTTTAAATTATTGCAAATAAATTAAACATGGCAACCAAGTCAGGCCAGCAATTATCCCCTGAATCAATCAAATATTAACTAGAACCTTCCCCAGCTCAGGGAAATATTGTGGCAGCAGGGGAACGAATGGAACCCCTCCCCGGAGGAACTGGACTGCATGTCTCAGCAATCCGCCAAAGGGTGAAGTCATCGATGCTGCTGGAGTGACATCATCAATATAAACTGTTTGCGTAGGAAGCAGTGGGGGCAGGCAGGTAGGCTGTGGCAGCGTAAATAGGCGCCTTGTATGGAATTTTCCAATGAATGCTAAGAGAGGAATCAGCTGACTTGTCAGCTGATGTGCTGCTTAAGATGGCTGCTATCAGCTGATATGGTGGAATGAGCTGAGCTTGACTTTGTTGCCTGCCTGAACTAACGCTATGATTTATATTATATTATATATTATATATTGATTTATGGAACATGTTGAACACCTGACGTACTTGGACATAACCTATAGTTACCGGGTGCTCTTTAGCACCACATAGGGGACACAGGAAGTGATGTTTAAGTCCTACAGGCGGCGTCCTTCAAGCACATGAAGTAGAGTGGCAGCATCTACGGCACGACCGCGGCACTCCCTACATGTGCGAGGGCCCGCCCAAATGTGCTTGCAGCTTTAATTCACAATTGTGTTTGCATCATTTGAATGTTTACCTTGTCTTATCACATGAATTGGACCATAGCTGTGCTTGGTTCCTAAATAAGTCGGTCAGAAATGTTTGGACAACCGTGACAGGCAAAAGGAGACTGTGCTTCCACAAGGTTCTGTGCTTGGAAAAATCCTTTTGACCTTATACACTCACTGGCCACTTTATTAGGTACACCATGCTAGTACCGGGTTGGACCCCCCTTTTGCCTTCAGAACTGCCTTAATTCTTCGTGGCATTCTTTCAACAAGGTGTTGGAAACATTCCTCAGAGACTTTGGTCTATATTGACATGACAGCATCACGCAGTTGCAGCAGATTTGTCGGGTGCACATCTCCTGTTCCACCACATCCCAAAGGTGCTCTATTGGATTGAGATCTGGTGACTGTGGAGGCTACTGGAGTCCAGTGAACTCATTGTCATGTTCAAGAAACCAGTTTGAGATGATTTGAGCTTTGTGACATTGTCCATTATCCTGCTGGAAGTAGCCCTCAGAAGATGGGTACACTGTGGTCATAAAGGGATGGACATGGTCAGCAACAATACTCAGGTAGGCTGTCACGTTTAAACAGTGCTCATTTTGTAGCAAGGAACCCAAAGTGTGCCAAGAAAATATCCCCCACACCATTACACAACCACCACCAGCCTGAACCGTTGATACGAGGCAAGATGGATCCATGCTTTCATGCTGGTTACGCCAAATTCTGACCCTAGCATGTGAATGTCGCAGCTGAAATCGAGACTCATCACATCAATCAATGTTTTTC
>NW_025738764.1:0-7631 GCF_021292245.1 Micropterus dolomieu
CCCTGACTTAAACCCAATTGAGCATCTCTGGAGAGACCTGAAAATGGCTGTCCACCAACGTTTACCATCCAACCTGACAGAACTGGAGAGGATCTGCAAGGAGGAATGGCAGAGGATACCCAAATCCAGATGTGAAAAACTTGTTGCATCTTTCCCAAAACGACTCATGGCTGTATTAGATCAAAAGGGTGCTTCTACTAAATACTGAGCAAAGGGTCTGAATACTTATGACCATGTGATATTTCAGTTTTTCTTTTTTAATAAATTTTCAAAAATTTCTACATTTCTGTTTTTTTCTGTCAAGATGGGGTGCTGAGTGTAGATTACTGAGAAATAAAATGAACTTTTTTGATTTTTGGAAAATGGCTGCAATGAAACAAAGAGTGAAAAATTTAAAGGGGTCTGAATACTTTCCGTACCCACTGTATATCCATCATCGTCAACCGCTTATCCTGCGTACAGGGTCGCGGGGGGGCTGGAGCCAATCCCAGCTGACAGCGTGCGCAAGGCAGGGTACACCCTGGACAGGTCGCCAGTCCATCGCAGACAATATATATATATATTTTAATCTCAATTTGTTTTTGTGTCTGTTAAATTTCAGTGAATAAGTCCCAATCATTTTCCATCATAAATTTCCATGATGTTTTAACACTAAAGTCAGGGTTTAAACCCTTTAACATTTCAGAGAGCAGTGGAGTCATAACACAATAAAACAGATATCAGCACCTCGTATCAGTGTTGGGACAAACGCGTTACAAAAGTAACGCAATTACAGTAATATACGCTATTGCTTTTTGCTGTAATGTAGTAGCCTAATATAACACATTGCAAAAATCGGTAGGCTAATATATCCGTTAGTAAGGCGCGTTACAACGCATTTTAACCCGAAATTAGGAGGCATTTTGTTTTTTTAATAATTCACCATCACCGTGAAACATTTCGGCAGCAGAAAAACAAATCCATGAGTAAGAGTAACGTTATTTCCTGTTGCGGGAATCCGATGGTCGACATTGTAGGCAAGATGGTAGCTCCTCTGATGGATCATGCTAAATACATTTCTAAAGGCTATGTGTTTGTGCTTTAACAAATTGCTTCCATGATTAGAGAGGCTGCTGTTCATCCTGCCCGATCTTGTCGGAAGATTCAAATAATCAATGACATTCTGCTGTGCCTCGTGCGTAAATGCGCGCAGCGTCTTTCTTGGTGGGGAGACGATTCATCCTATTTCACCCCTCCCCCCACAATCCGCGGATATAACTCTGCACATCACTAGAACCCACCTATGCAGGCACATCTTACTATCAGAATAATGCGCCCGTTAATTGGCAGCGAAACGAACTAAAAAATAACGCAAAAGGAGTGTAAAGCATTACAATTCAGAGACAGTAATATTGTAATAACTATTTACTCTCAAATGACTGCAACTAGTAATCTATAATGTAGCCTATTACATTTTGGAAGTTACTTGCCCAACCCTACTGGTGATCAACACTGTCCTGAAATTATCATCCAGACAGTGTCTCTTCTCAACTAAAAGTCACATCACATTATCAAGTCCTCTTTACTGACACTTGCTCTTGCAGTCATGTGATCACAGCAGAGGCAGTCTCGTGAGGGCGCACTATGAACTCATTAAGTGTTTCCTGGTCTCAGGAAAGTGCACAGAGGGACACATGGACCTCCAAACGTCCAGCCCCATCAGCAACTTCTCAGATGTGTCCGGGACGCAGCGCGCACGAACACAAAGGGAATGAGTATGGACACAACTGCGCTTTTCTCCAGACACGAGGATTTAAATCTCTTTTAAGACTTTTCCCTGTTTTATAAGAATCACCGTGTGTCAGATATTCGCGATGGAGTCGGAGGAGTGTAAGATATCAGTGTGGGTCTGCCGGGAGGAAAAGCTCGTCTTCGGCTTGTCAAAGCGCACAACCTGCGCTGATGTCGTCAAAGTGCTTCTGGAAGACCAAAACTCACAGCACGGCCTCTCCGCAGCTTCGCACTCTGGATGCTCGCAGTCTTACTGCATCGTGGAGAAATGGAGAGGTTTCGAGAGGATTTTACCACACAAAACCAAGATTTTACGGCTTTGGGTCGCGTGGGGAGAGGAGCAGGGGAACGTGAAGTTTGTGTTGGTGAAGAGCGAGGCGTCTCTGGCGAACCACGGAGCCCGGAGCGCAGAGGCGCGTGTGGTGCTCAGCAAACACAGGCCCTGTGTCAGCAAGGGGGCCGCACGGTCCCCCGTGGATGGCATCTCACCTGAGAAACAGCGTCGGATTGTCAGGAAAGCTTTCAGAAAGTTGGAGAAGATCAATGGTAAAAAGAGGGCGCAAACGGTGCACAGGGACGAGTCCTCTGCGGAAAAGATGGAAACTTTGGCTCATCTTGTGATTTCTCAGGATCATACAATCCGCCAGCAGATTCAGAGGATTACAGAGCTGGAATCAGAGATCGAGAGGTGCGAGGCGAAGGTGCATTTTGACAGAATTAAAAAACACGGGATTAATTATGTGCAGGACACGTATTTAGTGGATGCTGCTGCTGCTTCCAGCCGAGGGGGAGAAGAACTGTGTTCAGCTGAGACTCTCGCCAAGTTTGAAGAGTATGTCCGGAAGTGTGAGGAGGCGGTCGGACTACAAGAGGAGCTGCGGGAGCAGGAAGCCCTTATAGATATCATCACGGTGCAGATGCATGAGGAGCTTAACCACCGCTGGATGCAGCGCAGAAAAGAGGTGCAGAGCAAAGAGACGGAGCCCGGCGAGGGCGCGTCATCCCTCCACGGCACCGAACCAGACACCTCATCAGACAACGAGCTGGTTTTGGAAGGAGAGAGGATCAGGACACAGCTTGATGCGAGTTCATACATCGGTCTGCGCCTCAACACGGATTTGGAAGCTATTAGGAGCGATTTAGAGCTGACCCAGGAGATTTACGCGGCGAGGGAGAAGCAGATGAGGGATTTGCTGGAGAAAGTGAACATTTTGGACAGGGAAGAAGGGACAGCCCGCGAGGAGAGATGTAGCCACGCGACAGATAACACGGGGATGAGCAGCACTTTGGAGAGGAAAAGCGAGTGGGTGGAGCAGGCTAGGGGTCTGTCAAAAGCTCACAGTGTGAACGACGACGACTCAGACACTGGCTTAAGCTCTCTGCACAGTCAGGACTCAGACAGCCACACTGTGTGGGAGTCACTGGTTTAGGATTTTAGCAGAAAAAGAATGAACTTCTACAGTCTCAGGGAATATAATTACTCTGAAGTAACGAAAGTTCACTATAATATTTCCACATTGATGACAGTGAATTTAAACAGATCTTCTTTGTATGGCAGAAAAATCCCCATATGTTCCTATATTTTTTATAAGGTCTTTCTTACACTGGTTTAAGAGTTATGTTTTGTTGGTGTCAGTCTCACCAAGACAGTTGACATAATAAATACTGTTTTTGAAGCCCGAGTTCATTTGTTCCTCTTTTATCTTTGCAATGATCCAAACACTCACCTGAAAAGTGATATTTAAAAATCTTGTGGATGTTCCAGTATGCATCTCTTAATGTACAGGGTGCACATTAAGAGATGACATGCGATCATCAGTAGATCATTTCCACAGCCTCTGCCATACTGATACACACACCTCAGAGACAGCATGGCGACATGGCAGAAACAACTCAAAGCCAAAATAAATAAATAAATAAAAAGGTCTCTGGGATTATTCTGCAGATTGTGAACAGCGTCTCAGCTTTCACTATGACCCAGACGCTGAGTGATAAAGAAAACCTCTGCGCTGTGAATCATAAACCATAATAATATCTGAAGTCAAAACAGAGGCACAAAGCTCACATAGGTCTGCTCTACATCCTGGACAGGAATTCACTCACACAACACACACACACACACACACACACACACACACACACACACGTGATAAGAAGGGACAATTTATACACAGACTGATAGAGACACACAGTACGGGTGCTTTAGTCGACAGATGACTGACTGCAGAATGACTGCTGCAGAACAATATCAAGAGAAAATCATTCGACAGCTGAACCTTGTAAGGGCTATTTCACATGAGTCATTCAAAGTTTTGGGACAGCAGCACACAGCCTACACATTTTATCTGCCAGCTGCTTCACCCTTCATTTCCCCAAATGAAAAGACAACACAGAAAAGTCAGTTTAGGTCGTTGACGTCTTACAAATCTCTGCACAGTTCCTTAAGTTTGAGGGTTGGGAAAAAGAAAATCTTCAAATCCACCAAGTCACCAGAGTCAGGAAAAACTCTTATGTAAAGACTTTATGTCAGCTTAGTAACTGTGTTTGGAGGATTTGGTCAGACCACTTCATTACTTACAGTAATGTTACTGTGAGAAGAATTTGGTCTCTTTTGTTCTTCCTTTCTCTTCACTCCCCCGACATCCAGTGAGCTCTGTGTCAGATCATATACCTCAGTTCACTACATCTTTGGTGTGCAATAAACTGTAAATCTCTTGTCTGCAAGATTAATGATTCGATTTAAAACAACCAAAAACAGAAATCTCAAGACACCACTGTCTTTATCAATACACCAGGTCTCATGTGTTGGTAATTAACTGAAAGCACTTTTAAGGCTTCTACATTCTTCAATCATTATGGAATTTATGCTGTGGCCCAGTGAATGTGACCGCCCTCCAAGGACATTGTTAATGCACTGATCCGATATGATTAGTATTGGTGATACAGATCCACATTAAATACCGTTTTTGTCACTGCCATAAAAAAAAAATAAGAAAATCACTATTTCCTCTATCAGTTACATTCATTCAGTCACAGCAGCAGGCCCTCTAACTCATTGTTTAGTGCCACAGCGATGGTCTCACTAAATGATTCCAATAAGTTCCACACTGAGGTATACAGATTTTAAATGTGGGGAAAAAGGGAGCACTGGTGTGGGATCAGCACTCGTATCAGCAGATATGTATCATTAGTTAAGGTATCGAGGGAGAAAAGGTTGGATGCTGCATCGCTATTAGTAACCACGCAAATCTTGGCTACCCTTTTATTATTGCGGCACACATACTTTACACTCTAATACAGTTTGTCAAAGACGTCTGGCAGTATTGTTTCATGTTGTGCATTTTTCCTTCACATACTACAGGGCTTTAGTATTCTTGTGTACCAATTTGCTCCTAAGTTTGACAGTAACTGCTAATTGTATATAATTGTAACTTAGAGACCTACGTATGTTGTCAAAAAAGTTTACTGTGATTGTATTTAATTTATATCATGAAACATGGTAAACTGGCTTTACCTTAATAACGCTGCTTTAACAGAAGTGGCTGAACCGCACACTGTAGCCTACAGATGACAAAGTTTGAATGTAGCCCTGAAACATCTTCTGAGGCCTTTAACATAAACAGAAATGCTCTGTTTATATAAAGTATGGTACAGCATGTAACATCCCTGCCGTCCTCTGCAGTGACAGTTAAACACCTTCCATCTGGAGTGAAGACAGAAAAGAAGATACCACTGCTCATTCCTGAATGTATTGACCGTTGGAAAACATTTCTCAGCTCACTGCTTGAGAATACATTTTTAATAAAGCATTATAAACAGTGTTAAGTTTCCAGCCTTGATAAACCCCACAATGTGTTGCTTTATAACTGAATACAGAGTGATACGCAAGACAACACAAAAGTATACATTACTACCTGTGTCCCAGGCATTGTGAACAGTACCTCCTTAATAGGTGTATTGAATTATTCAAAACCAAAAGAAGAATTAAAGACAAGGAAAGTGGTTTCTCAGCATATACAGTGACTGAGTGACAACAGTGTTACATAACTCTCATATGAGTGAGAGGATCATTTGGGGTGAAATCCTGTGTTCCCAGTTTACTGTATTACACAGTGATGTGGGTTTGGCATATAGTATCACGATATTTTCACTCGGTACTCAAAAAGTTTTGTTTATCATTTTAAATTATTGATAGGCAACATTTTTTAATCACTTCATCAATATGCAGATGGTAATCCTGGTGTGTTTCACTAAGTGGCACAGTTTAAAATTTTAAACAAGGACAGATGAGAACTAAATTTAAGCCTGTTGCAAAAGATAATAATAAAAAAGCAGAGTACAGATTGAAACTGAGCACACATTTAAAAAAAAAATGCTTTTAAAAGCAAATGTTAAAGTACACCTTCATAGTAAATGGAAAACAGATTAGTTTTAATATTAACAAATATTATGCCAAATGTTAACCTAAAAAGCATCTCTCACTGCTTTTTTGACTTTCAAACCTTTTTGTTAAACAATGTTTGATGTCCTAACATGTTGCCACTCTTTGGTATAATTACTTGTGTTATTGATATATCAGACATCAGCCCCACAAACTGCTTGTACCCTTCCTAGTAAATATGGGTGTTCGTGTTAAACTGTGGTTGAAAAGGAAAAATACTGTTACTGTTTATTGTCAAATGACTGGACAGTGTTGTGCAAGTTTGTGATGGTGCATAATTGTAGTGCAGAAAGCTCTTTGTATGTTATATTCAAGCTAAAACTGAACAGCTGAAAGTGTTATTGTGCAGAATTGCTTTGTGAGAGTGCTCCAGGCTGCTCACGTTAAAAGGTATTTTGACGGTCATGCGCCCCGTCAAAATACGTTCACTAAAGTGCTTGTTTTTAACAGTGACAGGCTCAGATTGTTATTACAAGTGTTATCAACATCATGGAAGGGATCCCTACAGAGATAGACCAGTGTTTTTAAAAAGAGTAAGAAACTAACAGACCTTCGGTCTAAAATGAAATGTTTTTATCAAGTCTGGTGGCTTTGACCACAGCAATAAAGTGACTGTTTCTTGTTAAACAAAAAGGATCTTACTGTTTAAAAAAAATGTTGTCAGAAACTTAAAATAACGATCAGACCCTGTCAGTGGCAAAAACAAGCACTTTAGTGGTCGTACTTTGAAAGGGCGCGCAATTGCCCGCAAGGATTACATTGCAGCCTCTCTCACTGCTGCCAAGCACCAAATAGTCACATAGACACAAAAACATGGGAAAATAGGGTCCAGGTTGACAAATACAGAAATTATCCTTGAGCTAATGGGTTTACATCTGCTGATTTTCAGTGGCTGTGATGTGTTTGTGTGTGGGAAGTTGTTTTTGTCCTGCTTTCAATGTGTTGGCGAGAACTTAGTTTAAAAGCACAAAAAAAGTGAGTTCCCCTTCGAGGGAACTCGAACTGCGTCGGTTACGACACTATGGGAACGCCTCTAGGCGAAGCAGGTCTGAACGTGAATGAAATCACTCCAATCCTATTGGCCTGTTGCTAGAACGGTAAGGTGTGACGGAATAACCGGAGGAGTATAAAGCACACCTGTACACACTCATCATTAGCTTTTTTTTATTCAGCAGGCGCTCTGTATGTTGTTTGAAGAAAGCTCCAGTCCTACAAGCAGTATGTCTTACCTGAAGAAAAAGTCTACCAGCACGTCCGGCAACCAGATGTACAGAAGGTGTGTTTTTTTCTTGCCCTCGGTACATCACGGATGGAGATTCTCATGAGATGTGTGTCTCATGTTTGGGGATGGAGCACGCACGGGCAGCTCTCGAGGGGGCTGCCTGCGCCCGTTGCGAAGCCCTTTCCGTGCGGGTACTGA
>NW_025738765.1:0-5739 GCF_021292245.1 Micropterus dolomieu
CCAAGGACAGATCCTTGAGGAACTCCATGAGTAACTTTGGCGTGCATGGAGGACTCATCGTTAACATGTACAAACTGAAATCGATCTGATAAATAGGACTTAAACCAGCTTAGAGCGGTTCCTTTAATGCCAATGAAATATTCCAGTCTCTGCAATAGGATCTGATGGTCAATGGTATCAAATGCAGCACTAAGATCTAATAAAACCAGTACAGAGACAAGTCCTTTGTCTGATGCAATAAGGAGGTCATTAGTAATTTTCACCAGTGCTGTCTCAGTGCTATGATGAGCTCTAAATCCTGACTGAAAATCCTCAAATAAACTATTGCTCTGTAGAAAGTCACACAGCTGTTTAGCAACTGCTTTCTCCAGAACCTTAGAGAGAAATGGAAGGTTAGATATAGGTCTATAGTTTGATAAAACATCCGGTCAGAAGAGCAGTGGGGAGTCAGAAATCAGCTGTTCATCAGAGTGATGGCTTGTGGGAAGAAACTGTTCCTGAGTCTGTTGGTTTTGGCGTACAGTGCTCTGTAGCGCCTACCAGAGGGGAGGAGCTGGAACAGGTTGTGTCCGGGGTGAGATGGATCTGTAGTGATGTTTCCTGCCCGTTTCCTGACTCTGGAAATGTATAAGTCCTGAATGGAGGGCAGGTTGGCACTGATGATCTTTTCTGCAGTCCTGACTGTCCGTTGTAGTCTGCTCCTGTCCTTTTTGGTGGCAGATCCAAACCAGACAGTGATGGAGGTGCAGAGAACAGACTGGATGATGGCTGTGTAGAACTGGATCAGCAGCTCCTTAGGCAGGTTGAGGAAGCACATCCTCTGCTGGGCCTTCTTGATGATGGTGTCAGTGTTGGGCTCCCACTTCAGGACCTGGGATATAGTGGAACCCAGAAACCTGAAGGATTCAACAGCAGACACAGGGCTGTTGAGTATGGTGATGGGGGGCAGAGTGGGGGGGCTCCTCCTGAAGTCCACGGTCATCTCCACAGTTTTGAGCGTGTTAAGCTCCAGGTTGTTCTGACTGCACCGGAGAGCCAGCTGATCAACATCCCGTCTGTAGGCCGACTCATCACCGTCCCGGATGAGTTGGTGTAGAGGGAGAAGAGCAGTGGGGAGAGCGTACACCCCTGGGGGGCACCAATGCTGATAGGCCGGGAGCTGGATGTGATGTTCCCCAGCCTCACCTGCTGACTCCTGTCAGTCAAAAAGTCTGTGATCCACTGACAGGTGGAGGCTGGCACAGTGAGCTGGGTGAGTTTGGAGCTGAGGATGTCCAGGATGATGGTGTTGAACGCCGAGCTGAAGTCCACGAACAGGATCCTTGCATATGTCCCTGGAGAGTCGAGTTGTTGCAGGATGTGATGCAGACCCAAGTTGACTGCATCATCCACTGAACTGCAGGGGGTCCAGCAGGGGGCCTGTAATGTCCTTCAGGTGGGCCAACACCAGTCTTTCAAAGGATTACAGATGTCAGGGCGACGGGCCTGTAGTTATTTAGTCCAGAGATGGAGGTTTTTTTTGGGACCGGGATGACTGCATTTGAGCATTTGAAGCAGGAGGGAACTTCACACAGATCCAGTGATTTGTTGAAGATCTGAGTGAAGATGGGGGCTGTTGGGTCGGATGTACAACCAGGCTGGGCCAGTTAGGCCTGGTCCCCACCTTCACCAACTTAATAAAACTTTGTCAAAAAATACTCTATTAAATCCCCACAATAGTCAAAAAACTTGCAGACAAGAACTTCTCTGGAGACGGTCAAGAGTCGGTTGCAAAGAGTTTATTCCAAAACAGGACACATAAACCCGTACAACATCCCAGCAGGCCGGAGGATGAAGTCCATCCTATGGTCTGCAGACAGTCTTATATATATCTCTTCTGGGCTGGTTTGCCCCCTCCTTCCCTCATGATGAACTTCTTTTCCTCTGTTATTGTGTTGTTTGTACCAATTAACACTGTTCCCCAGCTGTCATTTATTACTGTATTGTTGACTTTCTACATCTTTATACTACTGGATAAGAAATTCATCATTTACATTTCAACTTCAGTCTCACCGTGTTTTTTAAAGGTTACGCATGCTTAATTTGACATACAATTGTATTTTTTAAACAATTAATATAAGAATAACAAAAGTAAAGTTGCATTTTTCATTAATGCTTGGTTTCTTACAGCATTCTTATTGTTATGCTGGCTGCTTTCTGCTTTCTGCTTATTATCTATCTGTTTACCAAGCATCTGTCGGTTTTTTGGTCATTCTCTGTCATGTTTTTGCAAAGCATCTGTCGGTTTTTTGGTAATTCTCTGTCATGTTTTTGCAAAGCATCTGTCGGTTTTTTGGTCATCCTCTGTTGTGTTTTTGCAAAGCATGAATTTCTTCAGCAAGTTCACTCAAAGCTCACACAGTTCATAAGCAAATTCACTCAAAGCTCATGCTGGCTATAATAACTAGAGGTTGGAAGTTGACAATCTACCCCCTTAATCAGTAATTAAGCATATAGTCTTAATGTTAGCAGATTAACACCTCAGCAGTTCCTCATGTAATCACAACAACAATAGATAACAGTAGACCAAAGCATGCACTGTCACAGTGTTGGCAGATCTTGCACACCTGCAGCCTTTCCTATGGTCATAATCTACAGTAGATGACAGTTGGACAAGGCAAACCACCTGCAGCCTCTTCCTGCACTCATTCCTCCCACTCAAGGATCTAACCACAGTGAGCTACTAATATTTCTGTGTGGGATGCGCACATTTCGGTTTACTGGTCTATGCGTGATGATGACAGGAAGAGAAGTCTTTGGAACAGCGCTGGGAGCAGACGGCTTTACATGCCAACAGGTGGAGACAGTTGTGTGTGGCAGTGAGGCAGAGATCTGTTCAGTGATCGGTGGTGTGTCCAGGTGTGCTGCATGAATGATTAGTCATTCACGTTAGTGATGTGTGGAGGACTGCACATGACTAATGTGAAAACTGATGTCACAGTGTCAGTTAGTTCGTCCAGGTCAGTGGCTGCAGCTTCAAAAAGTCCAGTCAGTGCAGTCAAAGCAGGCCTGTAACTCCAGCTTTGACTCATTGGTCCATCTTTTCACAGTCTTTACAACAGGTTTAGAAGATTTTTAGTTTTTGCCTGTGTGTCGGGAGAAGATGAACCAGACAGTGATCAGAGAGTCCCAAGGCTGCATGGGGAACAGAGTGATAGGTGTCCTTTAATGTTGTGTAGCAGTGGTCCAGTGTGTTAGTGTCCTTGGTGGGACACTTAATAAGCTGTCTGTACTTTGGAAGTTCATGACTGAGGTTTGCTTTGTTAAAGTCCCCAAGAACAATGAGCAGAGAGTCTGGATGTTTTTTCTCCACGTTAGTTATCTGGTCGGCCAGGTGCAGGCACGTGCACACATAGAAATCAAAAGGGGCTCAAGCACCTACCCTTTTTCTTCCTCAAGAGAAAGTGCCCTTTTTTCCGGGATGCTATATTTTTTTTTTTAATAAATTAATTTATATATACAGTATATATATTCCTGTTTGTGCACTGCTTTCCTGTCACATAAATATATTTACTGAATAAAAATCTAAATATCAGGTCAGGCGATGAGACTTTGTGGAGTTCCGATGCTCTCTCTCTCCTTCTCGCTTGCAGCAGCCCCTCCCAGCGGTGTTTTTCTTGGCTTGTGTGGAGGTGAGTGGTGATGAACAAAAGACTAAACTACCAGTTCCTCGCAGCTAAAAAAGACAAAAGGCAAGTATAAGTCTTGCTAATATGCATGACTCATGAGCTGAGCTAATGTTACTGTAGCCTACTTAATGTAGACACAACAGGTGAATACAGTAAAATTTGTTTCTAATAATGTAATCAAGATCGCCACATTGAAATGCAAATTAGGGGTTAACTAATTAAAATGCACTAATTTGCACACATTTGACAAGTCACTGCAGGTGAATAGGATAAAGAAAATAACTAAAGCATGTCACCACAGAGCTTCCTCAGTAAATGACTTACATCAAGACTCTTTCCCCTTGAAATGTTATGTTTAAATAAGCAGATTAGATTGTTTTAGTTAATTTAGAAGAAATCTACTAATGCAAACCAGCGAAAGGTAGGCTTAAAACAAATTCCATCTAAATGTGTATTTTGGAAGTATTCTTTCCATGTATTGTTCCATGAGTAAAATAAAACAAAAGCAAAATAGACCAAATTCTCAAAATTGACCACTATATGAAAAGGTGTCCTGCCTTAAACAGTACCTTTACATGATACAGACAACCCTCCCTCAAATGTGAAACCAAGTAATAACGAAAAGTGTTATGTAATCCAATAAGACCAAAATAATTAAAAGGATTTATTGCCTTATCAAAGTAAACAAATTATTAGTGAAACTAAGGTTTTGTCAAAAAAAAAGTTTCATAAATAATTATGAGAAGTGCCTGCCCAACAAAATGTCTGTGCACATCCCTGGCCAGGTGTAGTAACCTCACTGACACAGGCCTGAGGTGGAATGTAAACAGTGACCAGGACAAACGAGGAAAACTCCCGCGGTGAATAAAAAGGTCTCTATAATATCTCTAAGTGAGGGCTGCATGATTTCTTCAACACTGTGCACCAGCTACTAAGCGACCTTTGCGGTGACATAAGGCCCCGTGGCCAGCAGGCCCCCTACAGCCATTGCTTGCTAGTGGCGCAAAAAAGAAACGTAAAATAATAAAATAAAATGAAAGACAGCTCTCTATAATATGCACCATAATAATATTGGTTGCTGTGACCCGTGACTCCTGACCCTGACTGACCCTGTTACATCACCGACATCACTCGTTATGCTGGGTGCGTCAGACTTGTCTGACAAGAGAAGATCATATTTGTCTGGTCTGGACATGTAAAAAGACAACAGAAGAGCCTCGAAGAAGAGAGGAGGCAAGAAGTTCAATTCAATTCAATTTTATTTATATAGCGCCAAATCACAACAACAGTTATCTCACAGCGCTTTTCATAAAAGAGCAGGTCTAGACCGTACTCTATGATGCTATTTACAGAAGCCCAAGAAGTTCCCACCAAGAGCAGCACTAGGCGACAGAGGCAAGGAAAAACTTCCTTTTAAGAGGCAGAAACCTCGAGCAGAACCATGGCTCAGGGTGGGCGGCCATCTGCCTCCACCGGTTGGGGGTGAAGGAGAGAGAGAGAGAGAGAGAGAGAGAGAGAGAGAGAGAGAGAGAGAGGGAGGGAGGCAGCCTACACAATATACACAGAGGTACAGACAGTAAAGGTGATGTTGCTATAGACTAAATGAAAAATGGTACAGATATGTATAGTAGTGTTAATGACAACAATCGTAATGTTGCAGCAGAGGGTGTCAAGCAGGAACACGGGGGCAGCAGGTGACCCGCAACCACAGATCCAGACTCCACAGCTCCAGAGCCAGAAACACCTGCAGGAAGTGATAGGAGGAGAGAGGAGAGGGACGAGAAAGCACAAGACTACCAGAAAGGGGAGAAGTTGTGTTAGTAACATGCAATAATGGGATGAGGTTGCATACAGAGGGAGAGAAAGTAGAGGAGAGAGGAGCTCAGTGCATCATGGGAAATCCCCTGGCAGTCTAGGCCTATAGCAGCATAACTAAGGGATGGTTCAGGACTCACCTGAGCCAGCCCTAACTTTAAGCTTTATCAAAGAGGAAAGTCTTAAGCCTACTCTTAAATGTGGAGATGGTGTCTGCCTCCTGAACCCAAACTGGAACCTGGTTCCACAGGAGAGG